>NC_137675.1:27151579-27204783 GCF_963989245.1 Nansenia antarctica | reverse complement strand
TCTCTCTCCATTCTCTCTTCTCTCCCTCTCCCTCTCTCTGTCTCTTTCTCTCTCTCTCACCCCCCCATCTCCTCTCTCCTCCCTCACCCCCCCCCCCCCCCCCACTCCTCTCTTCCCCTTCTCTCCCTCTCTTTCTCTCTCTCTCCCTCTCTCCCTCTCTCTCCCTCTCCTCTCTCCCCCTCCCCCCCCCCCCCTCTCTCTCTCTAGGACACAGACTGGGTGGTGGTGAAGGATCCTATCATTAAGCTGGCAGCCATAGACAACGGGCTGGCCTTCCCTCTCAAACACCCCGACTCCTGAGAGCTTGTGAGTTTTAGTCACACACACACACATCACTGTACAACGTTGTAACGAAGCAGCGCTCCACTGATAACAACACATCTCATTATAGCGTACCTTTGACTAGCCCTGCAAACATATGTGACACGGTCTGGTCAGTTGGGCTGCAAGTCAGCAGCTGATTTAATGTTCAGACTTTTGTTTAGAAAAATGTGAATACATTTCAGCGTTGTTGAAAATCAACGACACACTCGCTAGTCTAACTAACACTGCTTGTTTTGTGAGCCTGCTAACATTGTAAAGTAGTGTTATAGTTAACTAGGTAGAAGTGGGGATGACTTACCGAATCCGTTGTGTTGCAGTATTTTGGCTTGACTAGCGAGTGTGTGTTGTGATTTTCAACCACGTTGAAATGTATTTCCGTGTTTCAAAATAAAAGTCAGAACATTTTGATCGGTTGCCGACTTGTTCCCCCTTTCACCAGCCACTGTCACATATGCATTCCCTCTTTGAACGATGAAATAAATGCCTACAATATGTTATATAGATAGAACCTATCTCTGGACCAATCGCTGTCGACTGCGAAAGAGATGCATTCTGTGTTTTGACCAATCACTGCCTAGGTCATCGTTTCTCAACGGGGGCGTTCAGACAACATCGGGGGGCGCTGGAACAAATATTTTTTAAAGGGGGGCGTTGAGGTGTTCTTGGGGGGCGGTCACGCATAAAGTATTTTCTCATGAAAAACAGCTGTCAGCAGTGTTATTACGGGTACGTTCGTAAATGCACGAACGGTCAGTTTGCTCGGACAAACCGTCTTTTCAAAGGTAGTATGGGTAGATCGCATGGCATTGAACAAACCACTTTTGCCACTTGATTGACGTACAGGTAAGCCAGTCTGCGATCTGATCTTTTCACCTACACCTAACACACGGTTCACCACGCATGCGCAGTTAACAGCGCCAACTACAAAAATACTAAATACCAGGCGAGACTAATTAACTAGTTAGCCTTCCAAGTTCTACTATTTACTATGTAGTACTAAAGAAAGGGTATACAAATGAGTGGGGAAGCTGGACCAAGTAAGAAACCCAATAACGTACAACTTCCATCCAGAATGGGAGGAGGACTTTTTTACACAATGTGATATTGGAAGTGCGTCAGTCTGATCTGCAAATCTACGATGATGGCTGTTTGGATGAAGGGAAATGTGGCAAAAGAGCGAAAACGTACGGCTGCAACGATAGCTTCTTATCGCGTCAGTCACGTTCTTGTTAAACACAAGAAGAAAACAAAGACGGCGAAATTGTGAAAAAAGCGTTTCTCGAGGCTGCAGATTGCCTTTTCGATGACAGATCCACAGTGGCTGATGACACCTTGCAAGCCTGCCTACACCTTGCAAACCAGCTCCTACAGCCCTGACTACTAGACACTAGCTGCCTCCTCCCAGTGCCAGGTCTCCCACTAAGGTAGAGAAATGCATTTATTTCCTCCTTTCAAACTAGGGAATTACCTGTTTTGTATCTGGTTTACTTTTCTGTTTGTTGGATCAGTAGTTGGCTACTGCAGACTGGCTGTCAGTGTGTGAGTGAGAGAAAGTGACTGTGTGTGTGTGTGTGTGTGTGTGTGTGTGTGTGTGAGAGTGTGTGAGAGAGTGTGTGTGTGAGAGTGTGTGTGTGAGAGTGTGTGTGTGTGAGAGAGAGAGAGAGAGAGAGAGAGAGAGAGGAGAGAGAGAGAGAGAGAGAGAGAGAGAGGAAGGAGAGAGAGAGAGAGAGAGATAGAGAGAGAAGAGAGAGGAGATGAGAGAGATAGGAGAGAGAGAGAGAGAGAGAGAGAGAGAGAGAGAGGAGAGAGAGAGAGAGAGAGAGAGAGAGAGGGGGGGGGGAGAGTTTGTGCTATGGCTCCCTATGCAGACTGGCAAATGTGTGTGTGTCTTCTGTGTGTGTGTGTGTGTGTGAGTGAGAATAGCAAAGAGGGAGGGTTTGTGATGGTCTTCTCCTGTGTGACAGAGAGAGAGAAAGTGTATTGTACTATGCAGGCTGGGAACTGTGTGTGTGTGTTGTGTGTGTGTGTTTGTAGTACGTGCGTGTACGTTTGCGATGTTTCAAGTAAAAAAAAAGTCAAAAGTCACTTTATTGTCCCATCACTGGGAAATTTGTATTGGGCTTGCACCCCACAGCAGCCAACAAAGAGCAACAGACAATACAGAATGTTAACACACAAACAGAAGGCAGCCCTGATTAAAACAAGAGTGGAAATAAAGCGATAAGCAAGATATGTTCACATTCATCTGGTGCAGTTTAAAAGTTTAACAGAAACGGGAATAAAATAATGTTTAAATCTATTTAATCTAGCGCGGGGAACTCTGAACCTCCTCCCAGAGGGCAGCAGTTCATACTCTGCATTGTTTCCTCCAGGAATTTTTACAATGGTGGCGGGTAGCGTTGACCCGCGCTAGCGCGCAGCGTGCACGCGCATGAAACGCGCACGCGCGCTCAAAACAACGACGTAATTTCAGCCAAAACTCGAGGATGGCCCAAAAAAATAAAATGTTTTCCCGTACTTCTCCCGTGTGTCTCTTATTGTCTGTGTCTGCATGTTTTTCCAGCATGTAATTCCGTTGTCAATAAAAAATTCGTCTCCCCTTCTTTTCATTATCATTATGGAGGCTTTATGGTTGTTGTAACTATTATGGGAAGCGGTTGACACAGTAGCCGCTTTTCGTGTACGCTGCAGTGGATCCCTTCACAACGCAGAAGAAAGAGGAGAGAGAAAACATTGTCAATGTGCAGGGAAGAATCATGTATCAGCAGGGTTCAACAGTAACGCTTGCCTGGGGCAAGTAAAAAAATTCGCCGGGTTTGTTTGCGCGAGCCCGAAGACGCTGCTGGATCCTGGATCTGTTTACCTGTGTGCAGGAAGAAAAACAGACGGAGCAGGCGCCAGACCAGACTAGATGATTGTGGAGTGAAGAGATTATTAAAGCGTACGCGATGCGACGGGTGATCGACAAGCACGTATACTTTCATAATATCTTCACTCCACGATCATCTAGTCTGGTCTGGCGCCTGCTCCGTGTTCTTCCTGCACACCGATGCACAGATCCAGGATCCAGCACCGTCGTCGCGCATATTGTAACATTTGAAGTAGTTTGTAGACTACACGCAGCCTAGATGTATTCGACCAATCACAAAACAGTTTTGCAAGCGCGTCGCTTCGCGCTTGTGGGTGTGTCTAGCGCTGTGAAGGTCTTTTTTTTTTTGAGAAATCTGAATGGTGGCGGAGGAAATTCCATCGTGGCGGCCCGCCACGATGAAATGCATGTAGAGGAAACACTGCTCTGCATGTAGGACATGGGAGGGATTCATGAGAATTCTATTAGCCTGTCTGAGAGTAGCCTGTTCAAAAATAGACTGCAGGGATGAGTGGTCTTTCACCCCTATGATCTTCCATGCAGTCTGTATCAGTCGGACCAGTTTGGACCTTAGTTGTACAGATAGGTTACCAAACCAAGATGTAATGCTGTATCTGATGAGACTCTCTAAGACAGACTGGTAGAAGAGTAGCATACATTTTTGGTCAACGCCATGAACTCTAAGGCGGCGTAGGAAGTGTAGTCGTTGTAATCTGCTACAAAGGCTGTCTACATGAGTGCTCCAGGTGAGTGAGTTGTCAATGAAAACCCCAAGATACTTGTAAGAGGCGACCTGGGAGATGGATTGTTTGTGGATGACCACAGGCCTGTGGTCCCCAACACCTCTGGGGTCGAACACCATCTCCTCAGTCTTCTTAACATTTAAAACCAGGCAGTTAACATCACACCATTTAACAAACCTCTGGATTTCAGAATAATAGTCAATTAGGTTTAAACTAGACTGGTAGATCTTGGCAGACTGGCTACTTGAAAAGTAGATCTTGGTTCAAAAAAGTGTGGGCACCCCTGCCTTATACCATACCACCATACCAGAACATCACAGCAGGAACAACCTATCTCAAAAAAGCAATCGTATTGTAACCAGTCCGGAAAGCTCTCTGTCGCTTACCAATAATCTAACCTGGAGAAATCAGCTACGAATGTCCCCTCCCCTCGCAGGTTCATTACAGTATATTGCATAAATGTATTACTGTTAAGTGTTGTTGTGGATGTTATCCCTAGTGCCATTCTGAGGTTAGCATTGCGATGTGTTCGTCTTAACGTTTACAAACTAAAATATACGATCGCTTTTTTGTGATATGTTGCTCCTCTGATGTCCTGGAAACTAACACATAAGCACTCCGAACAGCTGTCAGCGTCTTTTGTTGCTATAGGAAACCACTACTCTGCTTGCGATTGATCAGCTGTCAGCAGTGTTATTACGGGTACGTTCGTAAATGCACAAACGGTCAGTTCGCTCGGGCTAAACCGTGTTTTCAGTCAGAGCACCCATCTCTGAGCGCTCCCAGAGCGCAGAGCTCTAAACTTTGGAACTTTGTTATGTTTTGATATGAGAAATTCGAACTAAGTGGTCAGTTTATGAAAATAATACCATAGAATACTAAATACAATATTTAAATAGTAGCCCCCTAGCGTTTGCCGCCATATTGTGACACCACCCCCCCCCCAAAGTCCAATCAAAAATGAATAAATATTAGCATCATAAAACAGCAATTTGGCGAAATGCAACACCAGCACACTTAAAAAACAAACAATGTTAGTTGTAATATACAGTTTTGAAGCCTACTGTTTGTTCTGCACCGGACATGTGTGAAATCGCTGCTGTGTTATTGTTGTTCTGTGATATAACACAGAATATTAGTCAACATTAATATTCAGGGAAGAAAATAAGCCTACTTTTTTTGATGGGGGGCGGTAAGAGACCTGGATAATGGACAGGGGGGCGCTGGCCCAAAAAAGGTTGAGAACCACTGGCCTAGGTTATAGAGATGTGCTCTGTGTTTGAACCAATTACAGACCCGTTCTACTGGGCGTGGCTGTCCCAGGCCAAGGTCCCCTTCTCCCAGGAGATCAGAGAGCTGGTCTTGCCCAAACTGGCCGACCCCAACTTCATCAAAGACCTGGAGGAGGACCTCTATGAACTGTTTAAGGTGAGGAGGGAGGGGGGAGGGAGGGGGAGGGGGAGGGAGGAAGAGGGAGGAAGAGGGAGGGAGGGAGGGAGAGGGAGGAAGAGGGAGGGAGGGAGAGAGGGAGAGGGAGAGGGAGGGAGGGAGAGAGAGGGAGAGAGGGAGAGAGGGAGAGGGAGAGGGAGTGGGAGTGGGAGAGGAAGAGAGAGAGAGAGAGAGAGAGAGAGAGGGAGAGAGAGAGAAATTATATTATATTTTTTTCATTTACAGGAACGAGGGGAGGAGAGGAGGGGAACTGTGAGAGATACTGTGAGGGAGAGATGAAAACTGATGGTTTTTTGTGTGTGTGCGTGTGTGCGTGTGTGTGTGTCTGTGTACGTGCGTGTGTATCACAGAAAGACCCTGGCTTCGACAGAGGACAGTTCCACAAGCAGATAGCGGTGATGAGAGGACAGGTGGGTCTCAGCGTATACAGCCCCTCTACACATCAACTTACTTTCTAGGGTCGCAAATGGCGTACCACAGCAGGACAACCGCCCTGCCCCAACACTTGAAAAGGAAACATTCCAATATTTTAAAAATGCCAAAAGTCGCCAACTGAGGGGTGTTCTGTTCAATGAAGTACAATTAGAGTCAAACTAGATACAAAGAAGGAAGACATAGATAATTGCATGACTTCACCTTTATCATTAGCATTGAAAAACACGTTTGTTTTTGTAAATTAATCAGTTAACCGACTTATCGATTAATCAATAGAATAATCTACGGTTTAACCAATTAACCGGTTTAACCAAAGTATGCCCTTATCTTTTCCATGTACTATACACCAACTGACCTAACCTCTGTCTCTGTCTCCCCCCCCCCCCCCTCCTTCCTTCCTTCCTCCCTCTCTCCCTCTCCCTCTCCTACCCCCCTCGCCCTGTCCGCCATGCCCCAGATCCTGAACCTGAGCCAGGCCATGAAGGATGGGAAGACCCCCCTGCAGCTGGTCCAGATGCCCCCCGTCATCGTGGAGACGGCCAGGGCCCCCCAGAGAGCCAACAGCGAGTCCTACACACAGAGCTTCCAGAGCAGGAGACCCTTCTTCACCTGGTGGTAGAGGAGGAGGAGGAGGAGGAGGAGGAGGAGAGGAGGAGGAGACCCTTCTTCACCTGGTGGTAGAGGAGGAGGAGGAGGAGACCCTTCTTCACCTGGTGGTAGAGGAGGAGGAGGAGGAGGAGAGGAGGAGGAGGAGGAGGAGACCCTTCTTCACCTGGTGGTAGAGGAGGAGACCCTTCTTCACCTGGTGGTAGAGGAGGAGGAGGAGGAGACCCTTCTTCACCTGGTGGTAGAGGAGGAGGAGGAGGAGACCCTTCTTCACCTGGTGGTAGAGGAGGAGGAGGAGGAGACCCTTCTTCACCTGGTGGTAGAGGAGGAGGAGGAGGAGACCCTTCTTCACCTGGTGGTAGAGGAGGAGGAGGAGGAGACCCTTCTTACCTGGTGGTAGAGGAGGAGGAGGAGGAGACCCTTCTTCACCTGGTGGTAGAGGAGGAGGAGGAGGAGAGGAGGAGGAGACCCTTCTTCACCTGGTGGTAGAGGAGGAGGAGGAGGAGACCCTTCTTCACCTGGTGGTAGAGGAGGAGGAGGAGGAGGAGGAGAGGGGGGGGGGAGGAGAGGAGGAGGAGGGGGGGGGAGAGAGGAGAGGAGAGGTGTGTGTGTGTGTGTGTGTGTGTGTGTGTGTGTGTGTGTGTGTGTGTCTGTCTGTCAGGAGGGCAGCGTGTGTGTGCGTGTATGGTTGGGGTATGGTTGGGGTGTGTGTGTATGGGTGTGCGTGCGCGAACGTGTGTGAGGGGAACTGGAAACTTCCCTCTCTCCCTCTGGACACCAACGGTACAAAAGCGAGTGAATGACAGAAAAACGTGACTGAGGAGGAGTAGAAGAAGAAAATCACGCGTAACGCGTATCTCCCTATATTTGTCTCTGTGCCTTTTATGGATGTCGATGATGATGATGATGATGATGATGATGATGATTTTGTTGTTATATCTTCCATTGAGGGGCAGAGCCTTGTAAGAGACTATTGGACACAAAATAAACGTGTGGACAATTATAGACGACCTTCAGCCGTATGGAGTAACACACACACACACACACACTCTGTTGAGCTTTGGTCGGAAGTGTTGCATTCCTTATGGCCTATCCACTTGGTGGATAGCCGCAAATGTAATGTGAACTCATTGGTCTCACGGTGCTTGGTGCTCCGCTGCCCCCTGGCTGTTAGGAAGTGGAACTGCAGCTATTGCGGAGTGTTGTGTGGATGTGGGGTGGAGAGCTCTTTTTAAAACTTTTTTTTATTTCTTTTGTTTGGAGAGCATACACGGAGGGAATATAGGCTCCTTCTTTCTGACCGTCGGTAGTAGAATAACTAAAGTCACTGGACTCTATCGCCCCCTGTCGCTAGGAAGAGGAACGGCAATTGGCGGTCGGGGAGTGGAGTCACAGGGTTGTTAATTACTGTTTTCTCCATGGATGACCTCAATGCTGCGTCCCTGTTTGTGTCCTTCACCGATGGTTTTACATTGTAGAAGATTGGTGTATGCTTAAACCAATCCTATGCATTTCAAATCAATGTGGGGGGGGGGGGGGAGTGTACAAGTGCATACTTCAGGAGACGGGTGAAGATATAGGACACGACGGCAGTTTACTTTCTAGTCACTTCCCCTCCCCCACTCCTATACACCTGGGGGGTATTCCATCAACGTCACTGAAGGAAAATCTAGGCTTATTTTGATTAAGTCTCACGAGACTCCTTTAGCGATGTTGATGGTATACGGCCCCCTGAGAGCGTTGGATTGACGTAAGCGATATGGTCGTATGGCTTCTTCATTTGGCTCTCTCATTGGCTGGGTCGACATGCCGCCATATTGCTTAAACATATCCAATCCTGTCAGAGCCACGGGATTACCCAGCGGGCCGTGCTTTCTATTTGGACTTCGGCAGATGGATGTGAAGAAGACCTCTCTTCGTTTCCCCTCAGCTCATCAAGCCTAACCCCCAGGACGTGTGGAAGGTGGCTGGACTAGTCCATCTGTGAGATGGTATGAGGGGGGGAGGGTTTATCAACCACCCCCCTCTTTGGGTCTTTGTCTTGGAACGGTCCACTTTGATGTCGGTTTTTTTTTTTCATTTTCTGACATAGGTAGGTGGAACACAGACTTTTTTTGTTTTGTTTCGTTTTTTTCTTTTAAAAAAGAAAACTAAAACACACAAACATAATTTCCTGCTGGTGTACCTAACTGACCTGAAATGTATTGTGACAATGCACTGTATAATTTGTATGTAATATATTTAATGAAAGATTATAACAAAACTGTATTATCATTCATTACAAACATTTTGTGTTGTTTGTCCTGAAAAATGCATTTTAATTTCAAACATATACATAAATATACGCATATATACATATACGCTTTGACACTTGACATAGATACCTAATGCAACATCATCAACTATTTTTACATTTATTTTTATCTTCCACCTCTCTGACTCCTTTCAGATCCACAAGGGGGCGTAGTGATGATTTGGGACGGGAAGACAGAACCACAGTAGCTGCTTTTACAGATGCAGCAGATGCTTTTATCCATACGTTTTTTTTGTATGCATGTTACGGTACATGTGGGAAAACAGTTTATGTCGGCATTTCCAGGGACATGGCAGCATAAAACGTTGACTTGGTACATGCTGGCATGTCTAACCCTACCCCTAACCGTAGCACCCTACCACCTAACCCTAGTTTTTCCACATGTACCGTATTCCCACATGTGCCGTAACATATATGTATATATGGTCCCACGGGAATCGAACCCAAAACCTTAGTGCTGTGATTCTGTGCGGTTGCACAGAGGAGAAACACATTGCGTGGGCTGTGACTTCTGCTAAACTGAAGTAACAACTCATCACTTCTCAATAATAGATCTGTACAGTAGGATACTCATGGCCAGGGCACCAACCCTAACACCTGGGCTACACCAGATACCTCTACCTCAGCAGTGTGTGTGCGTTTCATTTCGGCGCCCCATGTTAACAGGTTAGAGCAGCCACACAGCCATGTTAACAGGTTAGAGCAGCCACACAGCCATGTTAACAGGTTAGAGCAGCCACACAGCCATGTTAACAGGTTAGAGCAGCCACACAGCCATGTTAACAGGTTAGAGCAGCCACACAGCCCATGTTAACAGGTTAGAGCAGCCACACAGCCCATGTTAACAGGTTAGAGCAGCCACACAGCGTGAGACGCGTGCAGCATCAGTCAAAATCATCTCCCTTCTAAAACTGCCATCCCCCCTTTCCATCCCTTATGTCATTTTAGCAAAGAACGTGGTATTATTGCTATTTCAATATTTCGTTTTGTGCATATTGAGTAAAATACTGTGGGTGGGGGGGGGGGGGGGCACGCACCCATGCAATGACATTTTTACCAAGTCACTGACACTGAAGTCACTGACGCTGTGGGGATGCTAAAATTGTCCCCATATGATAAAATCCACCATCGCCCCTGATTTTCTTTTACAACTTGAGTACTGGACGCGCGCCTCAAGAGGGCTCCCCATGTAAGCACAGTTTCGTGCAGTTTCGTGCACCTTCTAGTCACTAGAATCTAGTGGTTCTAACTCTATGGTTGACAGACAGTGGAGTTTCCTTTCACAACAAAGACAGAGACTTGAGGTGCGTCCAAATCGTGTTTCCTCGCGTCCTCTCTCCTCGCTTCCTTCCCTCCCACCATGTAAGAGTTGACCAACAGTTGACCAATCACGTAGCATAGTAGCTGAGGGTCAGAGGTTAAATGAGTCACGGAATCTTCTCTGTGAGGTCAGTGGAGTACGTGATGCAGGTAGCGTTCTGGGTCCTTCCTCCCCTCCTGCCTGACGACCCCCGACCTCCAGGAGGACGTACCAGGGGGCACGGCGAGTCTCTCGCAGGGCCTCAGTGGCTCCACCAATGGGACGCCTCCCTCCGCCCCCTCTGACCCTCCAGGGTGAGGGTCTAGGCCCCCGAAATCGCCGGGGGACTCCCCCTCAACGTCGCCCTCGCGATGGCCCGACGACACCTCCTTGATTCTGGGGGAAACACGAACTACGTTTTGATCGTTGAATATACTTGTAGAATGGTTTTATAAAACACAGACATGTGATGCTGTCTTCGTGTTTGTTGGTTTCGTAAAAACAACGATTTCAAAATCAACCATCTCCCCTTCTGTTGACTTTGTGGCGGTAGGAAATAACAAAAGTAGTTTTTTTGGTGTGTCTTCTGCATATTTGAGAAAGAGTGTGTGTGTGTGTGTGTGTGTTTTCTGTGGCCTTGCCTGTATCTGTGTGTGTGTATTAAGCTCTGACCTAATCAACATCAAGCAAACAAAGTGCGCAAACACACACACACACACAGAGTGACACAGTGTTCCATCCTAATCATCCTTGGCTTATCTGGCTGGAGATCAGGGACAGGTCACAAGCACTTCCTGTACCCAACATTCCCCAAGATTACTGTCACCTCAGAAACAGACTGGCACCGGTTGCCCTTTGACCTTTGACCCAGCTCTAAGATCAGCTTACCCTCCCCCTGATCGTAGCCAGAGGCGTCCAATCTCACATGAGCTGAAATGTGACAGCTGCTGGTGGTTAACAAGCCGGCAGCCCATTTAAATTAATGTTCAGACTTTTGTCCGAAGGCTCTGATCCACCTGGGTTCCCTGCGTCTGTCTATCTGTCTGTCTCTCTCTCTCCCTCCCTGCCCCCCCCTCCCCCTCCCTCCCTCCCTCCTCCTCTCACCTGAGGTGTCCGAAGGCTCTGATCCACCTGGGTTCCCTGCGTCCGTCCGTCCGTCTCCCCGTCCTGCTCCGGGCTCTCGCCCTCAACCCAACCAGCGCCTGGGCCAACCCCGCCACATCCTCCTCCTCCTCCTCCTCTTCATCCCTCTTCTCCTCCCCCTCCACCTCTTCTCCTCCCCGTCCTCCGTCTCTTTCCCTTCCGCCCCACACCAGCCGCGCCCGCCGCTCCCCCGCCTCGCCCTCCCCCGCCACGTGGAACAGCCTCTGCAGCTGACGCAGGTTCACCCCCGCGAAGATGTTGGAACGGCCCGACTTCCTGCTGCGGCGCCCACCGGGCTGCCAGAGGCGGGACGGACCATCGTCCGCCGAGGGGGGTTCCGAGTCAGACATTGGTCCCAGGGAGGGAGGGAGGGTAGGAGGGAGGGTGGAGGGGTGAGAAGGAAGGTGGTGGGGTGAGGTGGGGATGGGGGGAGGGGGTGGATAGAGAAGAGGACCACCCAGAGAGGAACCTACGAACAAAACAGCACAGATAAACATTAGCCAACATTAGCCAATCAGCAACAGGCCTTCCTGGCAACTGCCTGGTTACCTGGATACCCTATCTATGTGGTAACAAAGGCCCTGTCCTCAGGCCCCCACAGGCCACAGAGTGGCTGCGTTCGTAAATTCGCTCTGGAAGTCTGAGCAATTCAGCTCTCATGGAATGCCTCTCTCTGTCCAATCGAATGACTCACGTCCCTTTATGACGTTGAACCCCAGTGTGCGCTTCCGGCACCCTCAGAGCGAATTTACGAACGCAGCCAGTCAGAGTCAGTGAACGGTATCAGGGCAACGCAAACAAACGAAAGAAGAAAAGAGGAGGAGAGACAGAGAGAGGTAACAGAAAGGCTGTTGTTGGCCCAAACAAGAGGTAAACAAGTAGCTTATATGAACAAAGTTGTCTGACAGATACACACTGACAGTCAGTAGCCAGGTATTACAGCTGTGTTCATGACATACAGTAGAGATATCACACTCACATGGTAAAGGGTCACACTCTGAGATTCTTTTGAATGAAAAGTGCAATACAAATTTAAAAATGCATTATTATTATTATTATTATTATTATTGTTATGTATTATTAAGGGTCAGTAGGGAACGCAGCTCATCTGTTTATTAGTTAACTAGTCACATTTTGGGTAAATGCCCACTGGGAACCTTGGGACTATTGACTACGTCGACGCGTCGTCCCAGCCCTACTTGGGACACAAAACCCCACTGAGGTTGAGATTTAAAACGGTTAAGGAAGGGTTGAGTTAGGGTTGGGGTAAGGTTGGGTTAGGGTTGGGGTAAGGTTGGGTTAGGGTAAGGTTGGGTTAGGGTAAGGTTGGGTTAGGGTTGGGGTAAGGTTGGGTTAGGGTTAGGGTACGGTTGGGTTAGGGTTAGGGTTGGGTTAGGGTTAGGGTTGGGTTAGGGTTAGGGTTGGGTTCAGGTCAAGGATCCCACTTAGTATCTACCATAATATTAGTCAGTTAGTCATTGAGTGGCTTGCCCTACAAGCTCTAAACACAAACATTTATGTAAATAAATACCTAGTAGATGGAATATATTTGTAATAACTGTTAAACTGAATAAAATCAAGTCCAGGTCCTCTGATGATGATGTGGCGTGACAAAAAAAACATAGCTAATAAATAAATAAATAACAATAACAATAATAATAACAAATAAATAATAATAATAACGTATAATTAAAATTTTCCTTTTAGAGTAGGGTTGGGGCAGGGAAAAAACAACGATATTTAAATATGAACTGTTTCGAACTCCTGGCACTCCTGGTGTAAAGTACTTGTGACTATTCTCCTCTTCTTTGTAGACTTTTACTATTTAACAACGTTTGCAGTTGGAGGCTACGAAGAGAACAGCCTCCAGTAAATGGATGAAGCGTTGAAGAGCAGCTTGACCCCCGCTCAGCCCCTGCAATGCGGAAACACGCTAATGACTAGCAGCACTTGACAGCGAATGCGTAGTTAATTACGTATATGCAATGATGACAATTCCCCCGATGAGACACAACGCGCATCCCGCGTCGTATGCGCGCTTTGGGGAATGATGGGAGCCAGCCTGACAGACTGTTGCACCAGTCAAACAGACGATCAGAAACAAGACACACGAGTGAGTAAACACAACATATAATCTCAGGATTACGCCTAAACCAAGATGCACTTTGATCTTTAAAAACAACGTGCACGTTACGTGTCAAAATGGGTCAGACTGATCGGCTTCTAACAATAATCATTGAGATGAATATCTTACCCCTCGTCAAGTGGACGCAGTAGCCTAATTATGATTCGTTTTTTGTTTTTTTTAAAGTTGTACTGCTCCGATATGAAACTCCATATTGTGGAATTTCCCCGCTACTCAATCCCACGTCGCACGGGTGGAGAACGCAGTTGCGCAAAAGTTTTCGATCCAGAACAGAAGGCGCTCCCCGTGCGCTCTCTCAGCGACCAATAGTATGACAGCTGGGATTGGGAACTGTCACAACTCGACCTCCTATACGTCCGAGGCGACCCACTTCTGACCAATCACACAATGCAGAAAAGGAGCGTCATTGTCGGCCTATGGCCACGCGACTGGGAAAGGGAGAAAGGTGTAATCCTACATTGACGTCAGCGCTCACCTCAAAACGCAGGAACAATCTGTCAAGCGAAATGCATTTTCCCACCCTACCTACTTATGCATTCCTTCTTTGAAATGGGAAGTCTGCTACAGGTTAGATTAAATTAGATTAGATTAGATTATATTAGATTAGATTAGATTAGATTTAACTTCACAGACCATAACAACTGCAGGTACTAACTGATAACTTTGTGTATCTACTAACCCTAACCCTAATTTGTGTAATAACCTTCTATTAAAATACTGTCATTCACAATCACACCACATACATTCATTTAGTCAAAGAATGATGAATCTGCAGTCAACTGGTACCAAACCATAGGCGACATTATTATCCCTGATTTAAAAGGGTAGTTTCTGAATGTGTCCACTAGGTGGCAGTGCATCTTAGATAATAGACAGTCATGGGAAAAATTAGGACACCCATGAAATTCGTAGTTCTTTTTTTAGAAGAAATATGGACATATCAATATTTAATCATCTTTCAAACAATATCTATAGATAACGGTGATGTAAGTGAACCAATAACAATGAAAATGTAACATTGTTATCATATATTCAACAAAGAATTAACACAATTCCTACTAAGAAAAAAGTTAGGACACCCTATGCCCTAATAGCTGGTATTGCCCCCTTTGGCTGAAATAACCTCAATTCGACGTTTCCTATAACTGTCTACCAGTCTCTGACATCGATTGGGAGAACGTTTTTCCATCTATGCAGAATTCTTTCAGCTGTGTGATATTTGAGGGGTGTCTTGCATGCACAGCCCGTTTCAAATCACCTCACAGAATCTCAATAGGATTAAGATCCAGGCTTTTAACTTTGGCCATTCCAGAACTCTCTGTTTCTTTTGTTTTAGCCATTCCTTGGTGGATTTACTGGAATGTTTTGGGTCATTGTCATGTTGCCTGGGCAACATCCGCTTCAGCTTAACATCTTTGGACAGATGGTCTCTTCCCAGCCAATGCATGAAGAGTTCTTTACTGCATTTCGTTGTCTGGTACTTGTACTCTGCAATGACAATACATTTGAATCTAATCTAATCTAATCTAATCTCTAATCACTTTCCTCAAGCGCCCTCTGATACAGTAAAGAATTCATAGTGGATTCTATGATGGTGAGCTGGCCAGGCCCTGCTGCAGCAAAGCAGCCCCAAACCATGACATTTCAACCTCCGTGCTTCAGAGTTGGTATGAGGTTCTTTGTGCTCAAATGCTGTCTTTGGTTACTGTGCCCAAATAATGAAATGTTGGATTCATCTGTCCAAAGCACATTGTTCCAGAAGTCCTGGTGTTTGTATAGGTGTCCTCTGGCAAACTTTAGTCTTGCCCTGATGGGGTCTTTTGACAGCAAGGGTTTCCTCCTTGCACACCTCCCATGAAAATCAAAGTTGTGCAGTCTCTTTCTGATGGTAGATACATGTACTTTCACATCAACTGTGGCAAGAGGTTCCTATAGGTCCTGTGATGACATTTTAGGATGTTGGAGACTTCTTTAAGCATCTTACAGTCTGCTCTTAGCTTGAACTTGCTAGGACAGCCTGGCCATGTTGGCAGTTGTTTTAAATGTTCTCTTGTAAATTATTTTCCGGACAGTGGAATGGCTGATTTCAAATGTTTTTTGATCTTTTTAAATCCCAGACTCATACACATCTACAACCTTCTTTCTGAAGGCCTCAGAGAGCTCTTTTGATCTCACCATGGTGATACCACTCACTTCAACAATCAAGAGCCAACCAAACTAAATGTCTGAGGTTTGAATAAGACAGGCTCCTCCAAAATCCTCTCTAACAATGTTCTAATCAAGATTGATGACACTGATTAATGTGCTGTTGATTCTAATTTTAGGCATTTTAAGTAGCAATAAATGTGGGGGTGTCCTATATTTTTCCTTACAAGAAAATTCTATTGATTACATTTTACAAATATTGTTTTCAGTTTTAGTTGTTTAGTTATATTACCTCCATCTCTCAATATTGTTAAAATGAAGATCAAATGTCCAATATGTTGAAAAAGACAACAGTTTTCATGGGGTGTCTATCTTTGTCACATGACTGAATGGCATTCCATCAACTACATCAACTGCATCTTGCTCTTTTGCAGTGTTTTGTTGACTATAGGTCTCTTTCTCTTTTTTTCTTTCTCTTTCGCTCTCTCTTGCTGTCTGACAAAAGCCACAAAAACGGGATGGCCACGTAATGATTAGCTAAAAATGTAAATGTGTGTTTGTTGGTGTCAGAGAGAGAGGGAGAGAGAGAGAGAGAGAGGGAGAGAGAGAGAGAATAAGTTATGTGTGTGAATAGTGCCTGGGTGTGTCTATGTGGGTGTGGACATTATTGTCTGTTTATGGCATCTTGACTTATGTAACTGCTTCTTATGTGAGTGTTGGTCCTTCTTTACCCTCCTCCTGGGACTCAAGTGACTGGAGCTGGAGAGAGAGAGAGGGAGAGAGAGAGGGAGAGAGAGAAAGAGAGAGAGAAAGAGAAAGAGAGAGAAAGAGAAAGAGAGGGAGAGAGGGAGAGAGAGAAAGGCAGAGAGAGGGAGAGCGAGAGAGAGAGAGAGAAAGAGGGAGAGAGAGAGAACGAGGGAGAGAGAGAGAAGCAAACAAACAAATAAATATGATCAACAGAGGAGTGGAGAGGAGAGTGTGCGATAGTTAAGGAGTCACTTGGGGCCTTTTAAAAAGTTTGCCAGAGCAGAGAGAGAACCAACAGTAGCTCCAGGCCTCTCTCTGACCCTCCGTACTGTGCCCAGGAGAGGGAGTCTAGGCTGGGCCGCGTCAGGCTCGGTGTGTCCCTGGGCCACCATGCCTCATCTGGAGAAAGTTGACCTCTCAGGGCTCCAATTAACGTCAGGCAGGTACACACACACGCACGCACGCACGCACACACACACACACACACACACACACACACACACACACACACACACACACACACACACACTACTCTTCCCCTGCTGGCAGGCATCAGCACTAGCAGGAAGTAAATCGACTCCTGGTCGTTTATAACACTCCAGACGTGGTCACACTCACACACACACACGCACACGTGCACACGTGCACACACACACACACACACACACACACACACACACACTCAGACACCTGCTGTGACTCAACTCTAGCCTTGTCCAAACACACACACACACACACACACACACACACATAACCCCCCTCCCACACACACACACACACACACACACACACACACACACACACACACACAGGCACAAATTGTGATGTCATGGTATTTTGTTAACTCAGTTTTTTATTGTTTCAATTAGGAGATCAAGGGCCTCAATCATGTTTATGGGTTACCTGGGTGTCAGCCAGTCAGGAAGTGTAAGGGTGGGGGCTGGGAGGGATGACGTCACCCTCCTGATGTGAGCCTCATGAATATTCATGACAAGAGCGTAGAGGCATCTCAGGTTCCGTTCCTGAACGATGAATATTTAGATTGAGAAGCCTGGTTGAGTCAACTTTAGATTACTCCTGAGAGCTGCTAGACAAGGATGGAAATCGCTGACTGTGAATGGGGATACATTACTATTAACAATTCCCACCGACAAATGTAGTCATTTTAGAAATCGACTCAGAGAGACGGAGAGAGGGAAAGAGCGAGAGAGAGAGGGAGAAAAAGAGAGAAGGAGAGAGGGAGAGAGAGAGGCAGAAATTATATTATAATTGTTTCATTTATCTTCTTTTTGCTCTACACTCCAAATGATTGGATTTGAAATCAAGCAATTACTATGAGGTCCCATTACTTACGCAGGGCACGGGATGTCACCAGGGTTGCATTGTGACACTGCTGCCAGGGCAACCCAGGTCGACTGGCATCCATCAGGAGTCTGTACATATCGACTTTTTATATTCATATTCATCGCACGTATTATTGACTTTTCTATTCATTTACTTATTTACTTATTCACTGTAAATCCATATACTGTCATACCATGCACTGTCTACATAATCATGTCTTTTGCACTAAGAACTATTTGCAAGTAATAAGATGCTGTTGTCTTAGTTGACTTGTACTCTGTCAATGATTTTAAAGTTGAACCTAATCTCATCTAATTTAAGAAGACCAGAACCGAATGGGTGTTTAGTATTCATTTACATTTACATTTACATTTTTGGCATTTAGCAGACGCCTTATTCCAAAGCGACTTACAATCAATACATTTGACTAAGCAAGTGAATCATCAATCCACCAGTCGTAGCAGGAAGAGTAATCCAGCTCAGGCCCGGGGGGCCATTGGCAGTCTCTGTGATAGAAGGAAAAACCGACTTTTATCATCATCTTCTAAACCTATACTTTAAAAAAATAAAATAATAATAATATAGACACTGGAGAAACAGAGACAAGATTGATTGATTGATTGATTGATTGAAAACCTTTATTGTCCCCATTGGGGAAATTTTGTTGTCAAACAGCTCAGTTAGGGCAGAAAACATTCAGTACAGAAAACAGAAAAACATTCAATAAAAAACATAAAACAGTGCAGGCTCAATAAGTAAAAAGTTCCAAAAGTTCCATCTCCAGGTCTCCCCCACCCTGCAGGGCCTGGTTGTAGAGTCGGAGTGCAGCTGGAATAAAGGACTGTCCAAATCTTTTTGTACTTTGACGGGGGAGAACAAATCTGTGGCTGAACTTGCTCCTCATCCCTGCCAGCTCGCAGTACATCGGGTGGGAGGGATTGGCCAGCATGGCCGCCAGTTTTTTCCCCATCCTCTGTTCTGCCACCACCTCTAGGCTGTCCAGCCCGGTCCCCACCACAGAGCTGGCCTTCTTCACCAGTTTGTTTAGCTTCGCAGCATCCCTGGCACAGATGTTTCCACCCCAGCAGGCCACGGCGAAGAACAGAACGCTGGCAACCACCGACTGGTAAAACATTTGCAGCAGCTTGTTGCAGACACCGAAAGACCTCAGCCTTCTCAGGAAAAACAGTCTGCTCTGCCCTTTCCTGAGAAGAGCCTCGGTGTTGTCAGTCCAGTCCAGTTTGTTATTAATTTGTACTCCCAGGTACCTGTAGGAGTCCACCCTCTCGACTTCCACCCCCTTGATGGTGATGGGGGCTGGGGTCCTTCTCTTCCTCCTAAAATCCACCACCAACTCCTTTGTTTTGCTGGTGTTAAGCAAAAGGTAGTTGGTGTCGCACCACTGCACGAAGCTCTCCACCAGGGCCCTGTACTCCTCATCCCTGTCGTCTGTGATGTAACCGACGATAGAGGAGTCATCCGAAAACTTCTGCAGGTGGCACTGGTCGGAGCTAAACTGGAAGTCGGAGGTATAGAGGGTGAAGAGAAAGGGTGACAGAACAGTTCCCTGGGGGGCACCGGTGTTGCACACCACCACCTCAGACTGACAGCCCTGCAGTCTCACATACTGACGCCTGTCTGTGAGGTAGTTGTGGATCCAAGCCGTCAGGGAGTCCTCCACACACATCACTGCTAGTTTGTCAGCCAGCAGTGATGGCTTGATAGTGTTAAATGCACTGGAGAAGTCGAAGAACATGGTCCTCACCATGCTCTGTGGCCTCTCCAGGTGTGTGTAGGCCCTGTGCAGCATGTAAATGATGGCGTCCTCCACCCCCATGCTCTCCTGGTATGCAAACTGCCGGGGGTCCAGGAAGTCCTTCACCTGGGGCTTAAGGTGTTGCAGCACTAGCCTCTCCAGGATCTTCATGACCTGTGGTGTCAGGGCGACAGGTCTGTAGTCGTTTGGGGTGCTGGGCCGTCCCTTCTTTGGCACTGGGACGATGCAAGAGGTCTTCCAGAGCTGTGGCACCCTCCTCAGTCTTAGAGATAGACTGAAGAGATGTTGGAATGTGTCCGCCAGCTCTCCAGCACACACCTTCAGAACCCTGGGGTTGATGTTGTCTGGACCTCTGGACTTGTTCACATTCACCCTGGAAAGCTGCCTTCTCACCTGCTCAGATGTTATAAAGCTGTGAGTACCGGTGTCTCCAGGTGTGAAGCATGCTCCCTGGCTCCTGGTGTTGGTAAGGGGAGGCAGTTGCTGCTGGGGTGCTGCTGGGGTGTCAGGGGGAGTGGGGGCTACTGTTGCCAGGGGTGCGGTACATTGGAGAGGGGAGGAGAGGGTCGGGGGCTGTGGGGGGTGACAGGGGGATGGGGGGGGTGACAGGGTCGGGGGCTGGGTCGGGGGCTGGGTCGGGGGCTGGGTCGGGGGCTGGGTCGGGGGCTGGGTCGGGGGCTGGGTCGGGGGCTGGGTCGGGGGCTGTGACAGGGTCGGGGGCTGGGTCGGGGGCTGTGACAGGGTCGGGGGCTGGGTCGGGGGCTGTGACAGGGTCGGGGGCTGGGTCGGGGGCTGTGACAGGGTCGGGGGCTGGGTCGGGGGCTGTGACAAGGGGGGCAATAGAAGTTTTAGGGGACACAGTAAAGGGGAAAAGTGGGTGTCAACCACTAGTTTTAGGGGACACAGTAAAGGGTAAAAAGCGGGTGTCTTCACGAGATGCTGTGCTGGGGGGCAGTAGATGTCTCAGGAGGAGCAGTGCTGGGGGGCAGTAGATGTCTCAGGAGACGCAGTGCTGGGGGGCAGTAGATGTCTCAGGAGACGCAGTGCTGGGGGGCAGTAGATGTCTCAGGAGGAGCAGTGCTGGGGGGCAGTAGATGTCTCAGGAGGAGCAGTGCTGGGGGGCAGTAGATGTCTCAGGAGACGCAGTGCTGGGGGGCAGTAGATGTCTCAGGAGACGCAGTGCTGGGGGGCAGTAGATGTCTCAGGAGGAGCAGTGCTGGGGGGCAGTAGATGTCTCAGGAGGAGCAGTGCTGGGGGGCAGTAGATGTCTCAGGAGGAGCAGTGCTGGGGGGCAGTAGATGTCTCAGGAGATGCAGTGCTGGGGGGCAGTAGATGTCTCAGGAGACACAGTGCTGGGGGGCAGTAGATGTCTCAGGAGGAGCAGTGCTGGGGGGCAGTAGATGTCTCAGGAGACGCAGTGCTGGGGGGCAGTAGATGTCTCAGGAGACGCAGTGCTGGGGGGCAGTAGATGTCTCAGGAGGAGCAGTGCTGGGGGGCAGTAGATGTCTCAGGAGGAGCAGTGCTGGGGGGCAGTAGATGTCTCAGGAGACGCAGTGCTGGGGGGCAGTAGATGTCTCAGGAGACGCAGTGCTGGGGGGCAGTAGATGTCTCAGGAGGAGCAGTGCTGGGGGGCAGTAGATGTCTCAGGAGGAGCAGTGCTGGGGGGCAGTAGATGTCTCAGGAGACGCAGTGCTGGCGGGCAGTAGATGTCTCAGGAGACGCAGTGCTGGGGGGCAGTAGATGTCTCAGGAGGAGCAGTGCTGGGGGGCAGTAGATGTCTCAGGAGGAGCAGTGCTGGGGGGCAGTAGATGTCTCAGGAGGAGCAGTGCTGGGGGGCAGTAGATGTCTCAGGAGACGCAGTGCTGGGGGGCAGTAGATGTCTCAGGAGGAGCAGTGCTGGGGGGCAGTAGATGTCTCAGGAGACGCAGTGCTGGGGGGCAGTAGATGTCTCAGGAGACGCAGTGCTGGGGGGCAGTAGATGTCTCAGGAGGAGCAGTGCTGGGGGGCAGTAGATGTCTCAGGAGGAGCAGTGCTGGGGGGCAGTAGATGTCTCAGGAGACGCAGTGCTGGGGGGCAGTAGATGTCTCAGGAGACGCAGTGCTGGGGGGCAGTAGATGTCTCAGGAGGAGCAGTGCTGGGGGGCAGTAGATGTCTCAGGAGGAGCAGTTAAGGTGCCATTCATCAGGGTAGAGAGGGTGCGCTGACAGGATCTGCACCCAGGTGATTTAGTGTGCCCTAAAATGTGATTGGCCCCAGTGATGGCATGGGAGGGCCTAGGTGGAATGACACCACCACCCTCATGTTAGCTGGGTTAGAGGGTGTAAGGAAATAGAAGGACAGTAACAACGTATGTGTTTAAGGAATCTTTTACTTTACATTTACATTTTTACATTTACATTTTTGGCATTTAGCAGACACCTTATTCCAAAGCGACTTACAATCGATATTCTACTTGTTTCCCCCCATGTCTTAAGGGTCGGTTTCACAGACTAGGCTTAAGACTAATCCTAGACTAAAAAGCATCTTAAAATTATATATATGTTTTAGAGCATTTCTGCTTTATTAGGATAAAGACAGTAGAGGTTGACATGAAGGATGGGTGACAGAGTGGAGGGATGACATGCAGGATATGTCGACGGCCAGAATCGAACCGGGGACTCTGCAGTTACATTACATTACACACAAACTGACAATGTAATCTATATTCGTTTTATTTACTCTAATTTACAGCCTACATAGTTACTGTTCTACTGCCCCTTTCTGTTATTTTCTTTTTAGATTATTTTTGCTTATATATATATTTTTTTATTATATTGTTGTTTGTATCTTCATGTCCTATGCACCAACCACACCAAGTCAATTTCCTGTATGTGCGAATATAGGATGGACTGATGGATATGGACTGACTTATACAGCGCCTTATTCCAAAGCACTTTACAACGGCCTCTCATTCACACATTCACACACCAATGGCAGCAAGCTACCATGCAAGGCGCCGGCCCGCACATTGGGACCAATTTGGGGGGTTCAGTGTCTTGCCCAAGGACACTTCGACATGTGGCCAGTCGGGGCTCGAACCGCCGATCTACCGACCTTACGATCGATAAAAATAATTCTGATTCTGATTCTGATTTAGCGTCACTTTTATCCAAAGCGACGTAAATTGCAGTGAGGGCATAAAATGAGACACACAACCGACCAGAGGTTGTTTTCCCGAAAGCTTGTAGGATTTAAAACATTAGATTGTAAAAGAAATAATCATTTCAAATACTTTGCTGTGCTTGATTGAGTTTGCCTGGCACCATGGATAAAAAAAAACTGCTTATCTGGGACTCTGGGCAGGCCCAAGCAAACACTCCAAAAAAACTACTTTGAATATCATTTGTCACAGGTCTGATCATAATGAGGAAGCAGGATAGCCAACATTAGCCAATAAAATGGCATCCCAAATTTTAATAAAGATTTCCCTCCAAATTTACGGTGCATAAAAAAACTATTAAAAAGGCCTCTGTGGAGAAGAAAAAAAAACAAAGAAAAAAAAAAACACACAGTATGAATGTAATCTCTCCTCTTTTTACTGAACGGAACTGCATTATGGACAAATCACATTTTTTAATTTAAAAACTTTCTTTTCCCCCCCGGAAGTTCCAGGCGGAACCTAATTGAAATAATCAGCATTCTCAGTGCGTTGAATCAAATTGAACTAATTCAGCTTTATAGTAAAAAAACAACGCTTTCCCTTCTTACCTCAGTCCATCCTCTATGCAGACCAACTTAACTACCAACCCCAATCACTCAGACCAAATGACCTATTGATTCAATCAGCTCATTTGATTGTAGGATTCAGTTTGGAATGAGTTTCCGGTAAAGGCAATCAGTTCGTACAGCAAGAAGAATGAAGAAGGAAATTTGACCCGGTCCTTCGACCACAACAAATAAAAGGAATGGAACGGAACAGTTGAGAAGAATCGATATGGTATTATTTGGAGGTGTATCAACTTTTGTTTGAAATTGTGAAACTTTTGTTTGATGAAGAAAGTTTACCCAGACACTTTTTCTGCTTCCTCTCAGCAGTTTATTTTGTGTTTACTGTGTGTGTGTGTGTGTGTGTGTGTGTGTGTGTGTGTGTGTGTGTGTTGTGTGTGTGTGCTTATGTGCATGCACGCGCGTGTGCGTGTGTGTGTGTGTGTGTGTGTGTGTGTGTGTGTGTGTTTCTGTGTGCACGCGTGTGCGAGCGTGCGCATGTGTGCGAATTATGCTTACATCGACTACAATCAGATTCCGATCCCAGAGTCTAACGCTCCCTTTAACATAAACGAAAAATAATGTCAATGGATTTTCCTCAGCGTACTAAATGAGAGTGAGCCCCATAGGGACCCAAACCCATTTAGCTAACAGCAGAATGGATTTACTCAGTATCTGATTTCATCTGTGTGTCTCCCAGGTACACAAGTAGAGAGAAAGTTGACGAGTCTGCAGGTTTGTTCCCTCGCCCCCCCCCCCCCCCCCCCCCCCCCCCCAGGAATAAACAGGTCAGGTCCTGCCCCCGCGCAACACTCTGTGAATGCCTCCAGAGTTCTGGACCAGAACTCGAGCCAGGCGCCCTGGGTGTTGCTTAGTAGCGGATCAGTATCCCCATGGCGACGGTGTATGGCAAATATCAAGCCCGACGAGGCGCTTTTCAAACCCTGATAAGTTACGTACACACACACACACACACACATTTTTAAGCTCTGATAGAGTACAAGCGACCCTTCTCTCACTCTCTCTCTCTCCCTCTCTCACTCTCTCTCCCTCTCTCACTCTCTCTCTCCCTCTCTCTCACTCTCTCTCTCTCTCCCTCTCTCTCCCATTCTCCTCTACTTCCCCTCTCTTCTACTCTCTCACACCTCCCTCTCCCTTACTATCTCTTATTAGAGAGGATCATTAAGACATTACGGCGCCACCACGTGTCGACTCAGCACTAACAGGGGCCCAACAGGGTGTGTGTGTGTGTGTGTGTGTGTGTGTGTCTGTGTGTGTGTGTGTGTGTGTGTGTGTGTGTGTCTGTGTATGTGTGTGTGTGTGTGTGTGTCATTCTACCAATGATAGCGCAAACCCCAGATTGTGTATGTGTGTATTCATGTATATTTGTGTGCTTTTTCGTGCGTGTGTGTGTGCATGTGTGCGTGCGTGTGTGCTGGTGGAGGTAGAAAACGGAGGACGGGCTTTGGAATGAGGAACTGAATCAAACGTGTGTTTTTGGGTGATGTGCTGCCAAACCCCACCGCTCATCCCTGATCAGACTTAGCAGAGGTGCTGGAGCTGAAGAGTATCAAATAGAGTGCAAAAAAGCAGCATCCGCACACTCTGCTCAATCTGTGCATAAATCGTTGTTTATTGCGAGCTTTCTCGGTCATAGACCTTCTTCAGGCTTTCATGGTGTTCACAGCAAAAAGCGTGTCTGTGTAATTTATGAGCAGCTTGAAGATTTGTACATAACCTTTCCTGTCTAGGATGAAATACAGTCATACCAAAACAGTTTACTGTTTTTACGACAGAGGATAAAGTTAGCTGTCACAGAAGTGGGAGGTTCTACAAGTACACTGAACCACCACTTGGTGTCTCACTGTGGGGATGAATTAAATACATCTCCAGTTTATGACAGGACAGGCATTATGTGCAGCACTCGAGTTGAGGGGGGGTGAGGGGGGGATGAGGAGGGATGGCATCCCCCCTGAAATAAAAACGGTCAAAATCATCCCCCTTCTAAAACTGCCATCCCCCCTTTCCATCCCTTATGTCATTTTTATCAGTGAACGTGGTATTACTGCTATTTCAACATTTTTGTGCGCATATTGAGTAAAATACTGTGGGAGAGGGGGCACGCACACTTGCAATGCCATTTTTACCAAGTCACTGACACTGAAGTCATTGACGCTGTGGGGACGCTAAAATTGTCCCCATATGATAAAATCCACCAAGACCCCTGATTTTCTTTTGAGTACTGATTATGTGACAGCTGCTGGTGAAAGGGGTAACAAGTCTCGCAGCCGATTTAATGTTCGGACTTTTATTTTGAAAAATGTAAAAAAAAAAATTAAAAAAAAAAAAAAAAAAAAATCAGGGTGGTGACTAAACCACCGTGATAAATACAGCTCAGCTTTTACACAGACTACAGCAGACGTCCCTCAGGTGCCTTTCACCCTGACTGAGATAATAATACTTGTTCCCCAGAGTTCAGACAAACTCGCTAAGCTAAAGCGTCTGTGTGTGTGTGTGTGTGTGTGTGTGTGAGTGGGCAGAGTGACTGCTGCATGTCTGACAGGTGTTATGAAGCTGTCTGACACCCTTCCCTCTTCTCTCCTTTCCTCCCCTCCCCTCCCCCTTCCTCCCTTCCAACATAGCGCCGCTGACAGGTGACATGGTGTCCCTAGAGAAGGGCGGGGGGGGTTAAATGATTATTTAATGATGATTTGTGCCGGAAGATGGGCTCGGTTTCAATTTGGTGCACGGGGAGATGGGGGGGGGGGGGTGAGAAATTAATCAGTCCTTACTACACAGCCATGTCTACACTCAGCAACTTCATTTAGGCCTGTCAGAAAGAGAGGGAGGGGGGAGGGAGAGATGGAGGGGGGGGGGGGGGGGGGTATGGGAGGGAGAGCAAGGTGTAAGACATGCAAACAAAATAGGGGAAATATGGGGGGGGTGGGGGGGGGGAGGAGGAGAGAGGGATGATAGATGGATGAGTGGAGAGAGAGAGAGAGAGAGAGAGAGAGAGAGACAAGGAGGGGGAGGGAGAGACATATCCATCTCCTTCCCTCACACCCAGGCGTTGTGCCTCATCACCTTCTCCATCACAACCTCACCTCCCCCCCTCCCCCGTATCGCCCTTTCTCTCTCTCCCTCTCTCTCTCTCTCTCTCTCTCTCTCTCTCTGACAGTGATGAAACCCCAGAAGTTAACTGCGTGTTTCGAGCTGTGTTGCCTCCGCCGACACCCTGCACGCTGAGCTATGCAACGGTGCAATTTGTTTTAGAAACACACTTTTCTCCCCCCGTACCTCCCGTCGACAGCTGTACCACACACACAGCTTGCGGCGCCCCCTGGGACATAACTGCCGTTGTTAGGAGGCCTGGCAAGAATTTGACAGTTATTTTTCAAACGTTTTCAAAAGTTTCGCAGTGTTCCGGAGCTAGTAGAGTAGAGACTGTTGTCGAAACCGTTCTATTTTTAAACGGTAAATGGACCGACTTATATAACTCCTTACTTATCACAAAGCGCTTGCTTACAACGGCCTCTCGTTCACCCATTCACACACACATTCACACACCGATGGCGGCAAGCTACCATGCAAGGCGCCGGCCCCCGTTCATTGGGAGAAATTTGGGGTTCAGTGTCTTGCCCAAGGACACTTCGACATGTGGCCAGCCGGGGTTCGAACCGCCGATCTGCTGACCTTGTGATCATTAGACAACGGCTCTACCTCCTGCACCACAGCCGGACCATTTTTGTTGTTGTTGTGGTTGGGGGGAACTTTCTCGTAACACCTAGTAGTGGCGCCCTAGTTGATAGTGAGCTGGACTGGTGATCAGAAGGTCATGAGTTCAAATCCCACCTGGGGGAACACCACCACTAGTGAGCCCTTGTGTAAGGCACTAAGCCCTAAGTTACTCCAGGGAGACTGTCCCTGTAATCTCCGATTGTAAGTCTCTTTGGATGAAAATGGAGAAATGTAAATGTACCGTCAGAACAGGAGGGCATCACAGCACAGAGAAAACCTCTCTCTATCTCTCTTTTCGTCTACTGCCTTCCCCCCCTTCTCTTTCTCCTGTCCCTTGAGCCTTCCTGTCGTCAGCAGCTGTTCTGTTACGTTGCAAAATGCGTCGCCCCTAGAGAATCACGGGATGTTTTTGAGTGTGTGTGTGTGTGTGTGTGTGTGTGTGGAGGGTGTGTGTGTGTGTGGGTGTGTGTCTGTAACAAGAAAATATATGCTATATATATATGCTATCAAAAAGCAGGCAGATGGCAACTCAGCCCCAGCATAACGCCTCAGCGATGGGACCTGTCAAACCCAGCAGGGAGAAAGAACCCTAAAGTGACACGACTGACTGAGATGAATATTTAATGAAGTGCCCGGATTTGATTGACATTAATGTTGATTGAGTTGTCAACTGTCAGTCAGTCAGGCTACGTCATCTCAGGGGGGGGGGGGGGGGCACTGGAAGAAGACGTCCGATTAATTCCAAGATGGGGGGGTCGGCTTGGTGGTGTTCTACACATCACAGTGTGTGTGTGTGTGTGTGTGTGTGGGCAAAGGGGACGGAAGGTGGTTAAAGGAAGAAGTGTGTGCCTCAGCTGTGTGTGTGTGTGTGTGTGTGTGTGTGTGTGTGTGTGTGTGTGGCAAATGAGACAGGAAAGTAGGGCAGAGGAAGTGGAGGTGAAGAGGAGAGAAGGGGAAAGAAGATGGAAAGAGAGAGAGTGTAGATACTGATACTGTAGGAGCTTTGAAGTTATGAGGATAGGACACACACACACACACACCCCAACACACACACACACACACACACACACACACACACCACCACCCCCCCACACACACAGACACACCCACCCCCCCCAATACACCCACACCCACACACATCCCCCCACACACACACAGACACACCCACACCCCCCCCCCCCAACACACACACACACCCAAACACCCCCCACACACACACACACACACCCCCCAACACACACACACACCCAAACACCCCACCACACACACACACCCCCACCCCCCCCCCCCCCAACACACACACACACCCCCACCCCCACCACTGTACCGCAGTACTACAGGAACCTGCCCTGTGATAGAGTGAAGTGATAGAAGTTTCCAGCGGTCGTTCTCTTCTCTCTGGGTCTTATCTGGCCAGCAGTAGGAACGATTATGCAAGTATGAAACCCCCAGTCCTCTACCCCTCCTCCTCCTGACTTTGATCTAACATTTCAGGCACGGTGTTCAAATCTCGATCTCTTTCGGCAAGGACAAAAAGAAGGAGAGGGAGAGGGAGGGAGGGAGGGAGGGAGGGAGAGAGAGAGGGAGATAGACAGAGGGAGATAGAGAGAGGGAGAGAGAGAGAGGGAGAGAGAGAGAGGGAGAGAGAGAGAGGGAGAGAGGGAGAGAGAGAGAGAGAGTGAGAGAGAGAGAGGCAGTGGCTCAGGAGGTAGGGCCGGCGTCGAATGATCACAAAGTCGGTGGTTCCATGGTTCGATCCCGGCTGGCCACATGTCGAGGTGTCCTTGGGCAAGACACTGAACCCCAAATTGCTCCCAATGAACGGGGCCGGCGCCTTGCATGGTACATGGTACTGCCATTGGTGTGTGAATGTGTGTGTGAAGGGGTGAATGAGAGGCCATTGTGTGAGTGCTTTGGAACAAGGCACTATATACAGTAAGTGCAGTCCGTTTATCGTTTTTCTGCTATAATGGGATAGAGACAGTAGAGATTGACAGGAAGGATGGGCGAGAGAGAGGAGGGATGACATGCAGGATATGTCAACGGCCGTACCCTGCAATTATATGGCTGACGTGTGCTACGCCACCAAACGCCCCAAGCTTTTGCTTGTTAATGAGAACGACCTGAGCTTGTTGTAAATGAATGTCACACATATCTATAACTGTCCAAAGCTGCAGCAATGACGTGACACTTATTTGAAAGGTATTCATTTGTGGCCAACTATGATACATGATAATTTGATACTGTCACTTTTTTTTATCTTGAATTATGCCTGTTGCCTTATTCTCTTGTGCTGCGATGTCAGGAACCGAAGCCTAATAATTTTACTCTCTCACACTCGGGTAATGTGACGTAACAATAGAACTTTAAACTTGATATGACGGACAAGGGTGAAAAAGAACAGTAAAACACACACAGTTGGGCAACTACAAATGACTTGTTGGATACTGGCAGTATCATTTGTTTACAGATAAACATGTGAATACCAAAGCATTTGTAATTGCAACAATCTTCTGGGAGAAGTGGTGCATTATCTGACAGAGGTGCAGGGGTGCCAATATTTTTGTCCATGACTGTATATTTAAGAGACTATGGGCCGCGTTCACAGACAAGGCTTAAACCGAGTCCAGGATTAAGTTACATTTGCAACGGAAAATCCTCCATTGAGGATGCTTTTTAGTCTAGGATTAGTTAATCTGCGTCTATGAAACCAGTCCATTACTGCATAAGTCCGAAATCTAGATATACTTGCAGTATACAGAGTAGATTGTCCTACAAAGACACTTAGATTTAGATTTAGTAATCTAAAAATTAATTAGAGCCCTATACTTTCTTTTATTTCTTTTATGTTTATTTTGATTTTTTTCTACTCGACCTTTTCAGTTTGTAAAGCGTCTTTGAGTGTCTAGAAAAGCGCTATATAAGTCTAATGTATGATTATTATTATTATTATTATTATTATTATTATTATTATTGCATAAGCATAAAAAAGCATCTGCGTGTTGCGGCTCACGGACTTGCTTTAGGATGCGCAGCATTGACAGGTGGCACAGCCGCTAAAATAGGCGATTTGATTTAGGCGTAATGCCCAATTATGTTATTGAGATATGCTGCATCCCGACTCCCATTTCTCCATCGTTCTCCTGAAGCACTTGGAAACTTTTCCACGTGGACTAGATGGGAACAGATTGGTATATACTGTAACGGCCAAGCTCCACCTGCTGCGTTGCGTCAACTCGCCATCGACGTTGCGTGAACTTCCCGTTGTCCAAGCTCCACCTGCAGCGTTGCGTCAACGTTGCGTCAACGTCAACGTTCTACTCTAGCTCCACTGGCATTTTTTGTATACGGGAGTAATTTAACCCTTGACTGCAATTATGTCCACAACAATAACAACATCATACAGAACATGCTCGGTCCTTCACCTGGGCATCATGGTACAATCTGTCATTTGTCGCATATAAAAAAATATATTTTCCGACCTCAAGGATGAGCCGTTCGTCGTCCATTCCTGCAACAAGAGTTCACCACAGGTGCGGTGATTGACGCCCCACGTGGGCGCCCCACGGCGCCCACGTGGGGCGTCTCATTGTGACGTCTGCGTCCATCCACCGTCAAAAATCTAACTTTCGGACGCAACGCACATTAGACGCAACGCTCGATGGCCATGGTGGAGCTTGGCCGTAACACTGCATCCTAATTGCCCCACGGCGCGCGCGAGCGAGCGAGCGTCGAGGTGAAAAACAGATAACCAGTTTGGGTTTTCTAATCAGCTGCGTCTGTCAAAAGGCTCTGCAAGCATCGAGGCTGTCAAGCGCGTCAACCTTTTTAACCCTATTATTAACAGGCGCTCTGTCTAGCGCGTGGCGCGTGCCTCGTACAGAAGTTCCATCCACTGTGACGGCCTGTGGGTCTGTTGGGCCCCAGGCGAGATCTTGAAAATGCCCCCCCCCCCTCGTAGTAACTCGTTTTTACAAATAATAATCGCCACGTTGCTCAACGTCCAAGAGAAACACTGTGACTGGTTAAATTGATTCACCAGACATCTTTCAATCATCTTAGCTGACACCTAATTTCACCAGTCACAGTGTTTCTCGGACTTTGAGCAATGTGGCAATTATTATTTCGTTAGCCTCATAACATAATTGCCTAAAGCTGCGTGCACACCGCGGACCGTGACCCACGGTCCTGGTGGGATGGACTTGACGTACTTCAACGTGCGATGCAGATGCAAAGCTCTACTCGTGTTGCTAGCGAAGTTTCCCACAGAAGTGGGGAAAAAAACGTCAGATTAGATATATAAACGGGTTATTTTGATAAACTGGACACATTTTGTGAATATATATGGTTACTTTCTCGCCTGAAAACATATAAAAACTTCATGAAATGACATATTAACACTTGTAGAGCCAAATTACAGATTTTAGCCAATGGCGGCCAAAATTGAGGATTTTACATCTGAGGCGAGAGCTCTGGGCAAGAAACTACTTCCGGTTTACTTCCGGTTGTTTTAACGGATCCAACGCAACGCAAAAAGCTGAAATGTTTTGACTTATTGGCGCACCCTGACGGTCAAGAAACGCAATGCAGAGCAAGGCAACTGATCAACGCAACGGCCCCATTGAGATGAATGACTTCCGGTGCAACGCAATGGCCTTGTGTGCACGCAGCTTAAGTCATGCTTTACTTGGTCACCTGGGGCCGGATTCACCAAAGTGTTCTTAAGATAATTCTTAAGACAATTCTTAAGAAAAAAGATAAGATGTTCCTAAGAATGTTCTTAAACGCTATTCACCATTTTTTTCTTAAGAATTGTCCTATGTCTTAAGAACTTCTAAGTTTTCTCACTTAAGAAGTTCTTAGATTTTGAACTGTGATTTTTACACCTGTGTGTCTCTCTCTCTCTCTTTTGAACTTATGAAGAACTTCCATCTAAAATGTGAATATAAAATAAATAATAGTAAGGACATTGTTTCAGTTACTTGGCCTACTTAAATAACATGTTCATAATGATTAATTAAGTAGTATACATCAAATACAACAACTGCCTCCTTGATTTACTTTCTGAGTACATTGTGGTGTAATCTAGGAATAGGCCTACATGTGACACAGGCTGAAAGGCCCATTTCAGTTATATCTCAAACATACAAACATGTGATAGACATTCACACATTCACACAAAAGTACTCTGACCAACTTGAATTAACAATATGTGTTAACACATTGTCTAGGGCTAAACTAAATATTAATAAAATCAAATAAATGCAATACAAAATTGTTCAAGTAAGACTTACCTTTCACTTTAGCTGCTTTAAGACAGGTGAGAGCTTCTCTTAAAGTTAAGAAGACATTTGAGAAGAAATCTAAGAACTTTGTTTTGGAGAATCTCATTTGTTCTTAAGTTCTATTTTAGGAAAAATCTTAAGAAGAAAGTTAAGAAAAAACTAAAGTTAAGATAAGATTTTCTTCGGGAATACCAAATCTTCTTAAGTTTTGTCTTAAGAACAAATGTTGTTCTTAAGAACAAATTTGTTCTTAAAAACGCTTGGTGAATCCGGCCCCTGGTCACTGGGCCATCTTTGTAGGTAGTGTCAACAATGCCTATGTCAAAGAGATGACTTGGGCAGATAGTGATTTTGGAATGTAACAAGCATTCTGATAGGCTGATGGCATAGGCAATAATGCACAGTGAATCAGCAGTGTTAGGAGAGTAGAGTTAGGCAGATATCTCAATTTGGCCTGTAGTGGCTTCAAACAATTTAGTAACCACCGTCCAGGCAAGACAGGGGTTTTGACGCACATCCAAATATTCAAACCAACAAAATCGTATATCCAGTCCAGGTAGAATTGCAACAAAAATATGGATTTATTCTCCTTTAAATATAAACATAAAATTCACACTAGAAAATAGAAAAATAACCAAATAAAAAACTCACCAGCCGCCGCTGATTTGGCAGTATAGACCACAGAAGTTCACAGTATATATCTCAGTATATTTCTCAATATAAATCACAGTATATTTCTCAATATAAATAACAGTATATTTCTCCTGGGTCAGGGTCCTCTTGAGTAGAAGGACCTTCAAGCAGACATATGAGATAATATATAATAAACAGAAAACCTTTACCTTAAACGGACATACTGTATATCTGCAATGTCACACAAATAATTGTGCTCCTACATAACACAGTATAAAGTATGAAACATTACTCACCAGCAGCAGTAGTAGGATCTACTGGAGGAGGTGGCTGGGTTGTCACATCAGCTAGAGGTGGGGGCCCACTCAGGAATTTCAACAAAGCTCCTACAGGAATACAGCCAAAGCATACCATTAATTAACTTAATCAAATAAGTGTAACGTTACATGATGTAGGCTATATTGAGAACATTTCAGAGGGATTTATTTCTGAATTTTTTAAATTATACGTTGAATCGGTGGCGATGCTGCAATTTAAGCAAGCTAGTTCATAGTTACCATATTGACCCGAATATAAGACGACCCCCCCCCCTTTTTTCAAGACTCATTTTTGGAAAATGACTTTTTTTGAAGACCAAATCTTTTTATAAAGAAAATCATTTTATTTGTATTCACATTGAATAGGATTCTTAATAGGACTGGTTGTTAAAATCCCTAAATATTCAGCACAACAATTGAGTGGAGTTGGAGATGTCCTCTTGGGTGGAGTGGAATTTGGCAATGATCACGTGGTGCCACCAGTACGACACATCTTCAGTTGTGGTCCCCGACCTCATTGGGTGTTTCGGCCAGTTATCACAAGACACCCTCTGCCGAGGTTGGCCCACCACAGGCTGATCAGGCCTGGGTGTGTGTCGCACGGTGGCACCACGTGGTCATTTGGGAGCCCATGTTGGGTCCCTACGTTTCAGCCACAGCCAGTGACTGCTCTGTTCTGCTGCAGTGGACAGTTCTCTGATTGCCTTCCGTTGGGCCTGTCCTCTGATCCCTACTGCCCTCAGGAGCCTTGTGGTGGAGCTGGCTACAAAGCCTCTGCAGCCCACCTCCACTGGCCACACCTTCACGTTCCAGCCCCGCCCCTCTGCTTCGACTGCTAAGTTGGCATACCGCAGCCTCTTCCGTTCGAATGCCTCATCGATGGCCTCCTCCCATGGGACCGTCAGTTCTACGATGAAGACACGCCGGCAGGACTTGGACCAGAGGACTAGGTCTGGGCGCAGGTTGGTCGCTGCAATTTCGGGTGGGAAGGTGAGCCTCTGGCTGAGGTCTACCCGCATTTCCCAATCCCGGGCTGCGTTCAGGGGGCCTGAGTCTGGAGGTGATGGCTTGGTCCTCTGTTTCTCCCCTTCCCGGATGAAGGTTGTTTTCCGTGGAAAGGTAGTCTGGGCATTTAGAGGCATGGCGTTGGTGGTTACCCTCTTGTGCTCAAGTTCGGCAGCCAAGCACTTTAGCACTTGGTTGTGGCGCCAGGTGTATCTTCCTTGAGTTAGACTGGTCTTGCAACCCACCAAGATGTGTTTGAGGGTTGCTGGGGCTGCACACTGGAGACAGGCTGGGTCCTCTCCGTACCAGAGATGTAGGTTGGTAGGAGAGGGCAGGACATCATATGTGGCTCTGATGATGAAACTTAGCCTATTAGACTCCATGCTCCACAGCTCGTTCCACGTGATTTTCCTCCTCTCCACGCTCTCCCACTTCATCCAGCGGCCTTGCTGGGCTTGGGAGACTGCCTTGGCGCACCTGGCTGCTTCCTCCTGGTGGCGCACCTCCTCAACCACCATCTTCCGCCGTTCGGTTGGAGTAGCCTTTTGCCATGTGGGTGTTGTTGTTTCCAAGCCAAGGCCCCCTCTGCCATGTTGGACATGCCCCACTATATCCCGGTGTCTGAGGGCAGTCTTTGCCACCGCAACTGCTGCAGATAGCTTCCATTTCCTCCCCGTTGCTAGGATTGGAGCAGCACCTGTGACGAATGGATCCCGGGATTCTGTGAGAGTCATTTCCAGCCTTGATTTGGCACATTTGTACTCCTCCACCGGGCTTGAGATTGGTAGGGAGAGGGCTCCGTTGCCATACAGGCCTATGCTGCTAAGGCCTCTCGGCAGTCCAAGCCACTTCCTCACTTGTGCATTCACCAGTCTCTCCAGCCGGTTGGCATGGGATAGTGTGACCTCGTAGATGGAAATTGGCCACATGAGACGGGGCAGCAATGGGCAGTAAAACAATGTAGGTTATTTTTTATCATCTTGGGGTATGGGCATACATTCGTTACGTTTTTCAGTCACGTATTCACACACCCTCCTGTCAATCTCCTGGAAGGGGAATCTTTTTGGTCTCACCAGCTTCTAACATTACACTCTGTAATATCATATTTCTTGGCTGCTCGACAGTTGTTTGATGCCTCTGCTTCATTGATCACCATGGTCTTAAAAATTGGCAGGGTAACTTGACTAACTTTAGAGCCACTTTGTCCGAGCTGGTCCTAGTGTGTCTCCATCCCTCAACTGGCTAAGCAGCAACATTAGCTAGCTAGCTAGTTAGTCAGCTAGAGTTAGCTACCATCCTCCTCCATGCAGCACACATAAATATTAAATAATGAAATTCAAGGACAGGACATACATACATACCTCTACTTTTGGCTTGTTTTTCTTCATCTTCTCTTTTTCTTTTTCTTTTTTGGGCGCTAGAGTGATGCTTACCCGACATACTTGCACAGACAGGCTCTTGAGTGACGGAGTTGAGCGTTGCCCACTCAGCCCCGCCCACTCACCTGCCAGTGATCATTCAAAATACAAATAATAATAATAATAATAAACACAAGACTTGTTTGGCTCGATTGCGAGGTTTCACAATTCCCGACATTAGGACCGTGTCACACATACGTATATATATATATATATTTTATTTTTTAAATAATTTACTATGAGTGGGCCCCCCCCCCGCCTTTCGGGGCCCCAGGCGACCGCCTGTATGGCCTGTAGGACGGGCCGGCCATGGTGACGGTTCATACGAGGACACACTTTGGCTGCGTTCGTAAATACGCTCTGGAAATCTGATCTCATGGAATGCCTCTTGTCCAATCAAACTACTTGTCCCTTTATGACGTTGAACCAGGCACGTGCCGTGAGCTTTTAGATTGGGTAAGCATAAGATATAGAAATACACATAATTACACATACACGCTATCAGTGAACGCAGTTTCAAGGAAATGCAATTTTGATGCCCTATAACCCGCTAATAAACTGTAGGGTCACTTTGTGATCAGATTACCAAAAACAAAAAAAACAGTTGCCAGTTTCGACTATATCAGGGGTGCTCATTGTTCAATCTTTTTTGAACCAAGATCTTTTCAAGTAGCCAACCTGCTGAAATCTACAAGTCCAGTTTCAACATCGCAAACGCACACATGCACAACACAGACACACACCGTTTCCATCCTCCATAGTAAACTCACAACACACTTTCTTTTCACACTTTGTCACACAGGCACTTGACATCACATCACAAACCCTCCCTCTCTATCTCTCTCAAACACTTTTAAACAAGCACAGATCGCCACCAGCCTCGCGAATCATATAAATCATATAAACCGCTCATACCAGGCTTGCTGGCGACTCTCCCTTTCTGGGTGTGAAGATCGGTGAGCGGTGGCTTCATTTAGCCAGTAGTTGTGTTTTTCCAGTCCAGTCCAGGCTGACAGTAATGTCCATATTCACAAAATCAAGCAAGTTATCCTTATTGATTATTATTATTTAGATCGTTTGAGCTAGCTGGCATAAGCTATTCTGCCGGGCGAGAGGTGAAATGTTAAGTGAACTTGAAAGTGATAAGAGCCAATCAGTAGCTCTTATCGGAATGAAAGAACTACTGATTGGCTGTAAGCATGCTTACCCTGGGCACATTAAACAGCGGGCTGAGGCATCGGAAAAAATAAAAAAGACATTTTCACGCATTCGAATGTACGCGAGGGAAAGCAGAGAGAGGAGTGCTTATATGCAATGCAGGCAGAGTAGGAAGTGCTTACTCCTGCAGGTGGCGCTAAACATGCAACGTCAAAATGAATGACTCCTGCTGCCCTGGGACCTAAAATACGACTCTTTTAATGAAAACAAACAAACGGTTACATGCACTTTTATTTTAATATTTTCACGGTCCTTTTTTATTTTTTCGTTCGGTAAGCACTGCTTACTCTGCTTATATGGACGGCACGTCCTTGCGTTGAACCCAGTGTTTAGTTTTTTCCTGCTATGACTAATGGATAGATGATTCACTTACTTAGTCAGATGTATTTGTTGTAAGTTGCTTTGGATAAAGGCGCCTACTAAATGGCAAGTTCGGTCTCATGTCTATGGAGGACCAAGTCTGTCAAAATTAACAATAAATATATAGATACATAAATGAATGTATGAACAAATAAATGAATGAATACACACAGTATAACGAAATACATTTCTATATTTATTTATTCTTTTACGCATTCATTCATTGTTTTCCACATTCATTCCTTTTTTTCCACATTCTTTTCCACATTAATTATTTTTTCCACATTCATTCTTTCTTTTCCACATTCATTCTTTCATTCTTTCTTTTCCACATTCATTCTTTCTTTTCCACATTTATTCTTTCTTTTCCACTTTATCAGATCTGTATGCAAATATCTGGGGGCGTATCTTGCATGTTGTCCACGCCCCTACGCATTTTCATTGGTTGATACCGCGCGTGCCGTGTGAAAGCAGCGACGCAGTTATCATCACAGACGGGTAGAGAGTCTATAGCCCCGTTCTCACACAGTCTCTTTCTCCCTATAATTTCCATGGAATCCCAAACTATGTCGACATCCCAAGCTATTCCCGTGTTGTCCCCTTTCACACATGTCGGCAATGGTCTATACTAGTCCATCAGCACTGTATGGGAGAACTTGGTGATAACCACAATACCAGTTGACTCAATTAGACATAGCCCAGAGCGCATATCCGCGATGCAAGACAGCTGAGAGTGTCTCCACTGCGTTTATATCACAAAATGTACATTTGATAAGTAAAAGTAAGCTAGCTAAGTAAGTAATCTAGCTGACTATGACTGGAAACGAAGTACTATCCAGTTAGAATTATATAAGATCTAGTTGTGTTTTCCTGCTGGTCTCGCTGCCTGGGTTTGAACAGACTTGTGGTGACTAAAAATGGCTTTAAAAAATGCCTTTCCACCAAAGAACCGTATATATATGCCATATATCATACCTCCACTATGATTCATATGCCCTAATCCTTTAAAAAAAAAAAAACATGCTATGATTGGAAATTAAGTAGTGTCTGCTCTTGGCTGAGGGCTTCATCACGTCACGCGCAGTATCAACCAATGAAAATGCGTAGGGGCGTGGACAACATGCAAGATACGCCCCTATATTTGCATACACATCTGATAAAGAGAATGTGTTGTTTTCACATAGAATAGTTTGTCTTTGTCATTGTCAGATGTGTATGCAAATATAGGGGCGTATCTAGTGTGGGGTAGTGGTGGTCTAGTGCAGGGGTGCTCACACTTTTTGGAACCAAGATCTACTTTTCAAGTAGCCAGTCTGCCAAGATCTACCAGTCTAGTTTCAACATTGCAAACGTACATGCACGTACTACAAACACACACTCACACACACACACACACACACACACACACACACACACACACACACACACACACATTTGCCAGTCTGCATAGGGAGCCATAGCACAAACCCTCCCTCTCTCTCCCCCTCTCTCTCTCTCACTCTCTTACACACACACACACACACACACACACACACACACACACACACACACACACACACACACACACACACACACACACACACACTCACTTTCTCTCACTCACACACTGACAGCCAGTCTGCAGTACCATAGCCAACTACTGATCCAACAAACAGAAAAGTAAACCAGATACAAAACAGGTAGTTCCCTAGTTTGAAAGGAGGAAATAAATGCATTTCTCTACCTTAGTGGGAGACCTGGCACTGGGAGGAGGCAGCTAGTTTCTAATAGTCAGGGCTGTAGGAGCTGGTTGCAAGGTGTCATCAGCCACTGTGGATCTGTCATCGAAAAGGCAATCTGCAGCCTCGAGAAACTTTTTTCACAATTTCGCCGTCTTTGAATGACTTCTTGTGTTTAACAAGAACGTGACTGACGCGATAAGAAGCTATCGTTGCAGCCGTACGTTTTCGCTCTTTTGCCACATTTCCCTTCTTCGAAATAGCCATTGTAGATTTGCTGATCAGACAGACGCATTTCCAATATCACATCTGTAAAAAAGTCCTCCTCCCATTCTGGATGGAAGTTATACGTTATTGGTTTCTTACTTGGTCCAGCTTCCCCACTCATTTGTATAGCCTTTATTTAGTATTATATAGTAAATAGTAGAAATTGGAAGGCTAACTAGGTAATTAGTCTCGCCGGTATTTTGTATTTTGTAGTTGGTGCTGTTGACTGCGCATGCGTGGTGAACCGTGTGTTAGGTGTAGGTGAAAAGATCAGATCTCAGACTGGCTTACCTGTAAATCAAGTGGCAAAAGCCATAGTGAGGATGGATGATAGGCGAACTTTTTTTTTCGTTTTCGTTTTCGTTTTCGTTTTTTTTTCAATGCCATGCGATCTACCCATACTACCTTTGCGATCGACCGGTCGATCGCGATCGACGTATTGGGCACCCCTGGTCTAGTGGATAGTGAGTTGGACTTGTGATCGGAAGGTTGTGAGTTCAAATCCCGCCTGAAACCACACCACTACTAGTGTGCCCTTGAGTAAGGCACTTAGCCCTCAGTTACTCCAGGGGGAATGTCACTGTAATTCGTAATTGTAAATAGCTTTGGATTAAAAGCGTCAATGCTAAATGGCCAAATTAATTAATTAATTAATCTTGGGCGTACTCTACGCATTTTCATTGGTTGATACTGCGCGTGACGTGGTGAAGCCCTCAGCCAAGAGTAATAGTCCTTGGGCCAAACCCCAAAATGGAACATTTCATTACCATCTGTGTGGGCAAATTCTAGATGTGATTTTAAAAATCCTATACATCCCTAGATTATGTTTTGATATGATATAGACCTTTTGGTTTGGCAGCTTATTAGTGGTTTGAAAACCAGATTTGAAAACCAAGAAATGTTGCTGGGCCAGACATTTTCAGCGGCCAGTAGCCTAGGCACCAGGTAATGACACATTTCAAACCAACACAAATGAATGTAGGCTTAATGAAATACAAGCAGTTTATTTATAGTTTTCCTTTTAAATTAGGTAACATCTGACACAGGCACGTCAAAAGTCATCTCAAAGTGCATAAAAAAGTGTACAGTAGTATACCAATAAAAAAATGTCCTTTTGTAAAAGATAAATGTTGGTCATAGCTGACCCAGGCACATCACAAAGTGCTTTTAACTGAATGAAAATAACCATCAACGCCTTGAGTGCACAATTTAACAAGTTACAATTATAGTTAAACAATAAAATTGAATCTAATCTAATCTAATCTTACCCAACGGTCTCCGAGAAGCCTGTGAAGAGCCTAGGTCGTTGGTATGATGCCTCCCTCAAAGATAAAGAGCAAGTAGAGCAGCTCAGGAAGGAGGTAGCCAGCGGCCTGGAGAACATCGACAGAACCCTGCTTCCTGGCAAGCTGAAGCTCTGGTGCATGCAGTATGGACTACTTCCACGTCTCCTGTGGCCACTAACCCTCTATGAAGTTCCTCTCTCAAAGGTGGAAAAGCTGGAGAGACTGGTCAACTCATATGTAAGGAAGTGGCTTGGCCTTCCCAGGTGCCTCAGCAGCATTGGGCTCTACGGCAAAGGGATGTTACACCTGCCCATTTCCAGTCTGACAGAGGAGTACAAGTGTGCCAAAGTCAGACTGGAGATGATGCTTCTGGATTCGAATGATCCATTTGTAGCCCAAGCTGCCCCCATCCTGGCCACTGGGAGGACGTGGACCCCATTGGCTGCAACTGAGCAGGCAAAGGCAGCACTCAGACACAGGGACATTGTGGGCCGAGTGCAGGAGGGGAGGAGTGGTCTTGGCCTCGGGATTAGTACACCGGCCTGGAGCAAGGCCAATCCATCTCAGAGACGCAAGCTGGTGGTCCAGGAGGTACGTCGGGAAGAGGAAGCAGGAAGGCGCGCACAAGCTGTGGCGCAGGCAAAGCAAGGGCAGTGGATGGCATGGGAAGGAGTGGAAAAGAGGAAGATCTCCTGGAAAGATCTGTGGGAGATGGAGGCATTCAGAACGAGCTTCACCGTCAGGGCTGCCTACGATGTCCTGCCTTCTCCTGCAAACCTAAGCCAGTGGTATGGCGAAGACCCCACGTGCCCTCTATGTCAAAGTCCAGCAACACTGAAGCACATCTTAGTGGGATGCAAGACCAGCCTCACCCAAGGCCGTTACACCTGGCGGCACGACCAGGTGCTAAGGTGTCTTGCAGCAGTGCTGGAAAGTCAACGGACAAGTGTGAACGCCCTTCCTCCCCCATCATCCCGGTGGCAGCCAGCACCATTTGTTCGGGAGGGCGAGGGTCAAGCCAGCCTCACCACCATAAGACCAGACACTGGGCAGCTGGGCAGAGCACGGGACTGGAAGCTGCTGGCAGACTTGGACAAGAAACTCTGCTTCCCAGCTGAGATCGCAGCCACCAACCTGCGACCAGACCTTGTGCTGTGGTCAGCCTCGCTCAAGCTCGTTTACATCATCGAGCTCACTGTGCCCTGGGAGGGTGCAGTGGAGGAGGCCTACGAGCGGAAGAGGCTGAGGTACACTGAACTCGCAGCAGATGCCCAACAACAAGGCTGGACAGCGAAGGTACGCCCAATGGAAGTAGGCTGCAGAGGGTTCGTAGCCACCTCAACATCCAGGCTACTCAGGGAGATGGGAGTGCGAGGGAAGACCCACCGGCAGGCAATCAAGGACCTCTCCAGGGCTGCTGAAAAGGGGAGCCAGTGGCTGTGGATGAAGAGAAAGGACTCGACCCGGGCGTTCAAATGAGCTGATCGCATCTAGGGAGTGAACCTGGGACGCTGGGATTCACTGCTGAACCCTCTGGAGGTGTCGTGGGCTTATCAGCGAAACATTCATGAAGGAGGGCGCCCACTTGACAACCCAAAGGATGCCATCGCTCATTTGAACACCACAGAGTCTCATCGGTGCCTTAAGTATGTATGTATCGAGGGATATCAACATCTAGTCCTACATAACAGATCTAATCTTACCCTGCTGACTTTCTTAGTGTGAGAAGTGACATGTTTTATTCTGAACAAGAGCAGTGACATTTGGCTCATAAGATGTCAATGCAATCCGAAGGCATTGGTGAAGAGTACTGTCAGTCAGGGAACAACGAGAGCTGCTTTTTATTGTGTTCATGTGTGAAAAGCTTGATTCACAGGTGTATGTTGATCCAAACATACTGAGCACATGGATTGCTACTTTCTTAACGTTAGGGAACTGGTGGACGTTGACATCACTCCAAAACTTTGCAGGTCCATTAGTGCGAAGCTCCTGTGCCATGGTTACGGATGACTGCATGTCAACAAGTTCGAGTATGAATTTCCCCTCGTCGATGGAAGGCACCACTCCCTTTCCTCTGGTGGATAAGTCCCCTTCTATTGCAGCAGTGAACGGGTCTCTGGCAAAGCCCATCACCTCTGAGGGCAGAGCAAGTCCATCCAGTCGACCAGCAAAGTTCTCTTTCAACCTCGCAATGAAAACAGTCATCACATCTGTGATGTGTGCCGGGGATGAGACACATTTGCGGAGCGTCGGAAAAATGCAGCATTCTGCCAGTGCACAAGTCGGCCGCGAAAAGGTCCAGTTTGACTTGGAACGCGCCTGTTCCACAAGATCAATCACAGTTTTGTCTCTGCCTTGTAGCCCCACATTTAGGTCATTCAGGTGTTTCGAATATGTCGCTCAGAAAGCAGACATCAGCCATGAAGTTGTCGTCCAGTATGCGATTCAAGTGTGTTTCTGCCTTCGTTTGCTTGCTGCTGCGGAGGAAAGTTGTAATCTCCTCTCTGAGATCACAGAAACGCTCCAGTGCCTTGCCTTTGGACAGCCACCTGACGTCGTTATGCAAAAGCAGATCGTGGTGCTCAGCAGACATTTCTGACAGCAGCTTGCGGAATAAGTTAATAATAATAATAATAATGTTGGAGGCTCGAAGTGGAGCGAATAAAATTAATTGTAGCCATCACATTGTCCATTGTTGTTTTATGCTCCCCGCTTAGTTTGTTTAGAGTGTTATATTCACGTTCTGTAGGCTACTATTGTAGACATTTCTGCATGAATTTCTGAACACTTGCGAAATACGTTTTTCTCTGCTTTTATGGCTGGGCCAATCGGGGGTCACGTCTGGGCCGCATGCGGCCCCCGGGCCGCTAATTGAATAGGCCTGCCATAAAGTCTGAGTCGCCTCAGGTGATAAAGCCTCTGCTGTAGTTTGTTACATAAGCTGTCTATGTGTGTATTCCAGCAGAGATGGTTGTCTAATTGCATACCTAAGTACTTATAAGAGGGCACCTGGATGATTATTTGGTCTTTGACGACCACAGGCTCATGGTCAGTTACCTGCCTTGGGTCTAACACAACCTCTTGAGTTTTGCTGAGGTTTAAGATGAGATGGTGCACGTGGGGTTGTACCGTATTAAAGGCGGAACTAAAATCAACAAACAAAATTCGGGCATAGGCCGAATTTTGTTCTCGAGGTGCTTGGATACAGAATGTGTGATATAGAGAATAGCATCCTCTGTGCTACGGTTCTGTTTATAGGCAAATTGAAAAACATCTAGCAGTGGATCAATGTGTTTTCTAAGCAGAGACAGTACATATCGTTCAAAACATTGGCAATAGCCTACAGTAAGAGGAGTATAGTAAGATTTGTATGTATTGTATGTGTTATTATCCATATTCTAAAGGCTTGCTTAGATTAGTTTTAGATTAGTTTTTACTGATTAGATTTATATTCTGGAAAAGTCTGGAAAAACGCCTATTTTAAGTAGATAATGTATAATTTGTATATTTAAACATAAAAATTCAGAAAACAATAAATGTACCCATCCGCCATAAAATAGGCGTTTTTCCAGACTCCAGAATATAAATCTAATCAGTAAAAACTAATCTAAGCAAGCCTTTAGAATATGGATAATAACACATACAATACATACAAATCTTACTATACTCCTCTTACTGTAGGCTATTGTCTTTATATAATGTGTGCATATTATGCACTTTGAATTGCCCTTGTCGTATGACATGTGCTATACAAATAAACTTGCCTTGCCTAAACCCTTTTGGAAGGTTTTGTTTATGTCCAGGTTTCACACATCTCTGTAGTTACATGTTCAGTGAGTAAGTCTAGTTGCTGGTGACCGCTAGGACCATAGGCAGATGCCTTGTTGTTAAGTTATTTGTTAAAAGCAAAAAAACAAATAAAGTGTGTGTTTACCCCCTCAAATAAATTAACTTAGCCCCAGTCAGATCCATATTTAGAGGTAAGTTACCTCAGGTAACTTTAGCTAGCAAGCTAGTTTAGAGTTAGTGGTAATGTATATCTAGCTAGTTAGATAACTAAGCGACCTTGGGTTCCCTGAAAGGCGCTATATATCAATTCAAGTTATTATTATTATTATTATTATTATTATTATTATTATTATTATTATAACTAGCTAGCTAGTTTTTTCCACCATAAACCATCTCCTGAAGCCACAACCATCTCCCAATACTGAAGCTACAGAGCAGCAATGCAGATCCAAGGTCAACAACATTCGATCTCTGATGCCCAGCTCCTCCTCTCTGTCTCCCTCTGCTACCAACCCCTCGCCTGGGAGTTTGCCATCCCTCCCATGCTTCACAGAGGTTCAGCAGAGCCACATTATTGAAATCCTTAGAGGTATGAAATCATGCACTTGCGCCCTGGACCCCATTCCCACTGCTCTGCTCAAGTCATACATCCCCATTCTCAGCCCATTCATTACTCAAGCTGTTAACCTCTCCCTTCGAACTGGTCATGTCTCACCTGCTCTCAAAGTCTCTGTCATCCGCCCCCTTCTCAAGAAGCCCACCCTGGACCCGGAGGTTCTAGCCAACTATAGGCCTATCTCCAACCTTGCCTTCCTGTCCAAGGTGCTAAAGAAGGAAGTTGCTTTCCCTAGGTTTGACCCTCACCTGACCTTCAGTGACCATATAAAACACCTGTGCAAAACCTCCTATCATCTCAGAAATATTTCCAAACTCTGTCCCACTCTAACCCTGTCAGATGCAGAGAAACTTGTCCATGCCTTTATCTCCTCAAGACTGGACTACTGCAATGCGCTCTTCATCGGGATTCCTGGCAAAAGCATACAGAAGCTGCAATGCATCCAGAACAGCGCTGCCAGGATCCTGATGAGAGTCCGCAAATACGAGCACATAACCCCCACATAACCCCCATTCTACACTCACTACATTGGCTCCCTTATTCAAAAAGGCCTTTGACTGTTGAACTGTGTTCATTCGATGTGATTTATATTGTGTTTTGTTTGTTAAAGTTACATTTTTTTTTTACTTATTATGTTTTAGGCTGTTTTTTGTTTTGTTTTGTTTTTACTCTGTAGCACTCTGTAGCCTGCTGTGTACCCAGGCTTGAGACAGGGTTTTATATTGTAGTAATATTAATGTAACTTAATTTATGTTAAATTTACAGAAGATTCCTTGTTTGTAGCGCCTCTAAGTTGTAATGAGATCTGCCCCAATTACTACACCCTACAATATTTTAGTTTAGAATAAGGTTGGTAATTTAATGTCAAACTAGATGTATTCCTCTATTTCAGAGACCCGCACTAGTTAAGGCACTAGGTGGGCCAAATGCTACACCTGTTTAGTCTTCTACAAATAATTTACAATTCAAACAGTGCAGTTTTACATTTGTTAACTTAATGTTTTCCTTTTGAACCATTTATCTAGGAATCAAGGTAAGGCAAATACATTACAAAAAAGAAACAATATTACAGGGGGGTAGGTGCGGAAACGTGACCATAGCTCAGCCTAAGAAAGTCTGATCGACTAGGGGGTCGATATCTACTGTTCAGGAGACTCAGGTGCGTAAAAAACCCTCTGGTCTCACTTCTCTATCACAACCACAGCCCGACCTACGAGCGAATCATACGAAGGGGAGCAAGATATGGCAGGGGACTTTTTCTGGCAAAACTCCGGTTTTGAAGAAAAGCAGTCTATACCTTTAAGAGGTGATAACCACTAATAAGCTGCCAAACCAAAAGGTCTATCATATCAAAACATAATCTAGGGATGTATAGGAATAAAAAAAATCACATCTAGAATTTGCCCACCCAGATGGTAATGAAAAATGGTTTGGCCCAAGGACTATCTCGACTTTGTCGCTTTTTCCACGTCACGCGCGGTATCAACCAATGAAAATGCGTGGGGCATCAACCAATGAAAATGCGTGGGGCATCAACCAATGAAAATGCGAGACACGCCCCCATATTTGCATACAGATCTGATAATCGGGGAAAGAATGAATGTGGAAAAGAAAGAATGAATGTGGAAAAGAATGTGGAAAAGAATGTGGAAAAGAAAGAATGAATGTGGAAAAGAAAGAATGAATGTGGAAAACAAAGAATGAATGTGGAAAACAAAGAATGAATGCGTAAAAGAATAAATAAATATAGAAATGTATTTTGTTATACTGTGGTTATACTGTGTGTATTCATTCATTTATTTGTTCATACATTCATTTATGTATCTATATATTTATTGTTAATTTTGACAGACTTGGTCCTCCATACATGTCCATTTACGTCCTCTCACCGGCTAAAGCCCAATTTATGCTTCTGCGTAAAATCGACGGCGTAGGCTACGGAGTCGGTTGACGCGCACCTCTCCAAAAATGTAACTACACGGCAGTGCCTACGCAACCGTAAGCACTGTGATTGGTCCGCTTGGTAGCACATGATTCCGATATGATTCCGACTCTCTCGTAGGCCAAAATGCGGAAGCCATGACAGAAATGTAATTTACTTTTTCTGTAATTACTTATTAATAAAGATTTGAAAAATTATGATGACCATCGTATTATCTTAGTTTAATGTCATTTCAATGCATCATAGAACTTTAATAAATAAATAAAGCTTGAAATTTACATCAAGCATAACCAAAAAAAATCGCTATTATGCCGCTTTGAGTACACCGTTCCAACGGAGCGCCCTATGGAAGCGTCAGGCACAGCCTTCCTATAAGGAACGCGATTCACATTTACGAGATGTACAATCCTGTTTATTTAGAAATAAATGATTAGTTACAGGGAGCCCCATGGCTGTTCGTTGGGTTTAAATTATATTTATGATAGACATATTTAATGTAAAGTTATCTATAAGAACTATGATTGGTCCGCTTAGTTGCGTCACATTCCGACTCTCTCGTAGGAATGCGGAAGCCATGACAGAAATGTCATTTACCTTTTCTGTAATTACTTATTAATAAAGATTTGATTTTATATGATAACCATCGTATTATCTTAGTTTAATGTCATTTCAATGCATTATGGACATTTTCAAGCATAACAAGAAAAATCGCGATTATGCCACTATGAGTACACCGTTCCAACGGAGCGGATCAATGCGACGCAGAAGTATAAATTAGGAGAGCCCTTGCGTATGCTACGGCATAGCCGCGCGTAAATTCGACGCAGAAGCATAAACTGGGCTTAAAAGGTCAACTGCTTCCTGGGCACTGACAGCTATCGCTAATGGGCCTTGTATGGACCATGGTACATTGTGGGTGAAAAATACAGCTTGCAGTTCACTGGGCAGAAAATGCCCCCCCCCCCACATCTCTCTCTCTCTCTCTCTCTCTCCCACCCCCTCTATCTCTCTCTCCCCCACCACCTCTATCTATATCTCTCCCACCCCTACCCCCCCCTCTCTCTCTCCCCCACCCTCTCTCTTTCTCTCTCTTTTCCCCATTCCCCCTCTCTCTACTTTTCCCCATTCCCCCCCCCCCCCCCCCCCCCATTGCTGTGTGTCTGTAGGAGTCCAGAAGCCCTCAAAGTATGACACGAGAGAAGACAAATACACAGTAACAAGTTAAGAAGTAGTTTAATAACACACGCTAAGTCACAGCTGTTGGACTCGCTGACATGATTTGGATGACCACATCCTTTTCTCCATTTCAAAGATGCACCAAAAGAAAGAGTTTTTTTTAATGAATTGACGTCAGTGGCATGGTCATTTCTGTGCGTGTGTGTGTGCGTGCGTGCTTGCGTGTGTGTGTGTGTGTGTGTGTGTGTGTGTGCCGTGTGCGTGCGTGTGTGCATGCGTGTGTGTCTGTGTGTACATGAGCGTGTGTGTGTGTGTGACACGACAGAGACGAGAGATTCTGACATTGTTGAGAACATTTGCAGCAGTGACATCATCTTTCTGTGACATCATAGCTGTATCCATAGTTCCCTTTCATTTTCTTCTAAACAAAGTCCAAAGACATCAAAAAACTGTAGGCTGTAACATCACCTCGAAAAAGCAGTCTCTCTCTCTCTCTCTCTCTCTCTCTCTCTCTCTCTCCTCTCCTCTCTCTCTGCAAGTCTCTCAGGTGATGTGTGTAGGTCCTCCAACCAGCAGGGGGCAGCACTCACACGTCAGCCTGGCCCTGCTTTAAGCTGAAACAGTTGAGAGGTCATCGTAAACAACAAGTAAAGACGCTTTTACCCAATGATTTTGAGTTTTAACACACCTTCATTGTACAACTGAGTGAAGGAGAGAGAGAGAGAGAGAGAGAGAGAGAGAGAGAGAGAGAGAGAGAGAGAGACGGAGAGAGACAGAGAGAGAGAGAGAGAGACGGAGAGAGACGGAGAGAGAGAGAGAGAGAGAGAGAGAGAGAGACGGAGAGAGACGGAGAGAGAGAGAGAGAGAGAGAGCGACACCCCATAAAGATATCAGAAAAAGGTCAGAAGCACTCGTTCCCATGGGGACCGTGGTAGAAACCATGGCAACGACACAGTCACAGGTCATACCTTCATCTGACTCATATGAGAGCTCAGAATGCCATCGAAGAAGGTAATTATTTCGTACGTACACGCCTCATGTATTCTAATGTCACAAAGCACATCATCTTACTCATCCAGCGATTCTGCGAATATAAGCTTGGATATTGAAGAGGCTTGTATGCAGAAAGGAATTATGTTTTAGGATCATATCAATTGTGGATCGATGAGATATACTCGAGAAGAGTACTCCGTTAACAGACACTGTTCTCCAAAATAGGACTACGTCGGTACCATAAGGTCACGTTGGTAAATGGTTTATAATGAGTTAATAAATCACTTATAGCCAGTTTATCATTCAATTATAAACCATTTGTTCAGTTATAACCATCAGTTATAACTCATTAGTTTCGATTGATCGGTGGTGCTTGCCAAATAGGGAGCTTGCAATCAGGAGCCAGTTATTATGTCTTTATAAATGCAACATTAAAACTAACCCTGATGTGAAATAATGCAACATTATTTGCACTTGTTGTATAGTGATTGCACAGTTGGGAAACTGTAGTTACACTAGTTTTTGCACTGGCTCTTATTATTATTATTTTTTTTAAAGTATTTTTTTCTGAGTGGGGCAGTCCCACCCATATTTTTCATTTTTATTGACAGTTACAGAGAAGATTTAGACAGGAAAGATGGGTGAGAGAGAGAGGAGGGATGACATGCAGGATATGTCCCTGGCCGGAATCGAACCTGGTCAACACTTAACCCGCTACGCCACCTAAGCGCCCCCACTGGCTCTTAATTAATGTATCTATTCCTCTATACTACAATTATCACCATGACTACCCTCATCAGATGTGGTCAAAACTCAGACCACTTATTGATTACTTTCTTATTGATTACCTCATTGGACATGGACAACAGCAATAGCAGACCAGTTCTCCGAGCCTCTCTGGATACACTTATAATAAGTGAAAACATTTAGAAATGTTATTAATTAACAACAACAATAATATTCCATGATAATTGTCTAACACTGTAATAAATATGTCTCTATAAAATGTATAGTCCATTGATAACTGTCTCCTGATTTCAAGCTCCTGATTTGGCGAGCACCAAGTGAATCGAAACAATCTAAACCAATGAGTAAACCTAACTGTTTGTAAATGGTTCATAATTGAATAATAAAACTTGGTTATAAGTGATTTATTAATTCATTATAAACCATTTATAAAAACCCTTTACAAATGTGACCTTAATGTAAAGCGTTACCGCTACATCTTTGCCATGGTTTATGGAGGATGAACTGTGTCTCACTTGAACTTGGATGAACTTGTATCTCAGTGAGTCTACAGTACCTTCTCCATAACGGAAGCTATATAATGGATTACCCCAAGCACACTGGGTTCTCAAGGATTGCCGTCAATGACAAAACAATAATGCTCCACTCTCGGTTGCTCTGTTTATAGGATTCAATCCCATTAGAGCACTGCGTATTGAAGAGCCAGCAGGTTTGGGGGGGGGCAGAGAGGAGAGCAGTCAATACTATGTGCTGATATAAAGAGCCGTGTAACGAGCTCCTTGATCACTTTAATATGTTTACCTATACCACCGTGCCTGCTGCCTATTGTTGATTGGACACTTGAGTCGTTTGAGAGAGAAAAAGAGGGGGGGAGAGGGAGAGAAAGAAAGTGAGGGAGAGAGAGGGAGAGAAAGAAAGTGAGGGGGAGAGAGGAATCTGCTGAGGTACAAAAGATTAGCGAGCAGGACAGGAAAACTCTCTCTCTCTCTTCCTCCCTCTCTCTCTCTCTCTCTCTCTCTCTCTCTCCCTCCCTCCCTCCCTTTCTTTCTTTCTCTCCCTCCCTCACTCTCTCTCTCTCTCTCTCTTTCTCTCTCTTTCTCTCTCTTTCTCTCTCTTTCTCCCTCTTTCTCTCTATTTTTTCAATAGCCGCTATCCCGCTTTCTCTCTAACTCTGTGTGAGAGCTGAATAGATCAAACTGTATAAATCAAACTGTATAAATCAAACTGTATAAATCAAACTGAATAAATCAAACTGAATAAATCAAACTGAATAAATCAAACTGAATTCGGAAACACAGATCGAACGGATTCCGTTCGGTTTCCGTTCGCGTTCCGTTCTCAGGCAGTTGGTGGCAGTTGGTCCAGTCCATTTGGCTTCGGAGCCTGAGGCCTTTTGTCCCAAATGACACCCTATATTTCTCACTGAGGGCACTAATCATGTCTGTGTATGGATCCTCCCCTGTGTGTGTGTGTGTGTGTGTGTGTGTGTGTGTGTGTGTGTGTGTGTGTGTGTGTGTGTGTGTGGTGTGTGTTTCTGTCTCTCTCTTACCCACGGTGTCAACCTAGCAGTCTTGGAGTGTCTCCAACCTGGCAAACCTCCAGCATTAATGATCTATTTGCTCTTCCTGCCCCCCCCCACCCCCGCCCCCCCCCCACCCCCCACCCAACCACCCCCCCCCCCCCCACCCCCACCACCGCCGTTCAAATGATTTCCCATTAGGCTGAATGTGGCTGCGATCACAGTCAATAGACACAGCAGAACCAGACCTGGCTGCAATGACTCTCACTAATTCTTACTATGGGAGAAGAGGAGGGCAATGATTCCACTGGGATAGAAGGGGGGGTAGAGGGGGGGAGTAGAGGGGGGACTGTCCAGGCGGGGGTTGGTTTGGGGTTTGGGGAGAGTTTGGATACAGACAGACAGACAGATGGTGTATGGAAGGATGGATAGATAGATAGACAGACAGATAGATAGATAGACAGACAGACAGACAGACAGACAGACAGACGGTGTATGGAAGGATGGATAGACAGACAGACAGACAGACAGACAGACAGACAGATGGTGTATGGAAAGATGGATAGATAGATAGATAGATAGATAGATAGATAGATAGATAGATAGACAGACAGACAGACAGAGAGACAGAGAGACAGAGAGACAGACAGACAGACAGACAGAGAGACAGAGAGACAGACAGACAGACAGACAGGTAGACAGACTCACTTATGTTGGTGTTTGGAGCCCTGCAGGTGTGCGTAGTACTGCTCTATGGAGTTCAAGGTGACGGTACACACCCTGCACGTGTAGCTACTGCGGAGGCCTGCAGACACACACACACACAACGCAACAGTTAGGCTACAAATCCAGTTGGATAAAATACTGTGATCTGTGGCCTGGGGTGATCCAGTGGTCTAGCACCGCGGTCTACAGTGCACTACATATGCCCATGTCAGCATGGGTTCGAATTCGGCCCATGCCCTGCTGACATGCCCTCTCTCCCTTCTTCTCCTTACTTTCCTGTCTGTCTTCACTGTATCTGTCTAATACAAATATGAGTGGGGCTGCCCCACTCAGAAAAAAATACCTTAAAAAAAGAAAAATTACTGTGATCTGACGCTACCAAATCGATGAGAAAGAGGTGATTGTACGTTGTCAATCGAGGCCTGCAGACAGATACACACACAACGCAACAGTTAGGCTACAAATTCAGTTGGTTATAATACTGTGATCTGACGCTACCGGGTCGATGAGAAAGAGGTGATTGTACGTTGTCCGAAGGTTTGAGTAAGTGCCAAAGAAAGAAACTGCAATGTTGATACTGGATTTTTGGTGCAAGGTCAGCCATGTTTGAACTTGAAAGCCAGGGAGAAGTACAGAAAGACTGTGTAAGGTAGGGAGATGAAATGGATAGGGAAAGGTATTCTGCTGATGAGAAGATGGATAGCGGTTACTAAGCGTTAAGGCAGAGGTTGTACATTGTTTCCCTTTTTTGAATGTATTTTTATTGTATTTTATCTTTACCTTTTCTTTTTACTGTTTTCCCCTGCTTTTATATTCATTCTATGCTTGTATATGTTTTATTATATTCACTTTATGTTCTTATTCCTGTTGTAAAGCACTTTGAGCTGCATTTCTTGTATGAAAGGTGCTATATAAATAAAGCTTTACTTACTTACTTACTTACTTACTTACAACTGAAGCACATGATTGGACGGCTGGTGAAAGGGGGAACCAAGTCGGCAACCAATCAAAATGTTCTGACTATTTATTTTGAAAGATGGAAATGCATTTCAACACACACACTCGCTAGTCAAGCCAAAATATTGCAATGCGATGGATTGGGTGAGTAATCTCCACTGCTACCTAGTTAACACTACTTCACATTGTTAGCAGGCTCACAAAACAAGCTGTGATTGTTGACTGGCGAGTGTGTCGTTGATTTTCGACAACGCTGAAATGTATTCACATTTTTCTAAATAAAAGTCTGAACATTAAATCGGCTGCCGACTTGTTACCCCTTTCACCAGCAGCTGTCACATTATACTCAATACTTCTATACTACAATCCCTTTAGGGTCATTATGTCCTGGTCTTCTCTGACATCATC
>NC_137675.1:27114079-27144079 GCF_963989245.1 Nansenia antarctica | reverse complement strand
AAAACGTTCAGACTTTTATTCTGAAACGTTCCGACTTGTTCCCGCTTTCACCAGCTGCTGTCACATTGTCACATGTCACAAATCTCTTGAAACAACTGTTAACTCTCACAAAGACTCACCTTCCACCTGTACTGTCCAAAAAAAGAAAAAGTCACGTTTCTTCAGCTCTGGGAAGCCCTTTGGTCTGTAATAACATCCACTGCGTTGACATTTATGCGTTGGTGGCACCTGCTCTGGCGGTGTGCGGCGTCAGACGCGCTGTGAAGTCACGCTGGAACTGAAACATTTCTTTCTTCTTGCCTACCGTCCTTTCTCCATAGCAAGCAGCCCTCAGACCAAACCCACGAGAGAAGGTCCTCTCTGTGAAGGTCTGGTAGAGGAGGAGGTTCTCTGTGAAGGTCTGGTAGAGGAGGAGGTTCTCTGTGAAGGTCTGGTAGAGGAGGAGGTTCTCTGTGAAGGTCTGGTAGAGGAGAAGGTTCTCTGTGAAGGTCTGGTAGAGGAGAAGGTTCTCTGTGAAGGTCTGGTAGAGGAGAAGGTTCTCTGTGAAGGTCTGGTAGAGGAGAAGGTTCTCTGTGAAGGTCTGGTAGAGGAGAAGGTTCTCTGTGAAGGTCTGGTAGAGGAGAAGGTTCTCTGTGAAGGTCTGGTAGAGGAAGAGGTTCTCTGTGAAGGTCTGGTAGAGAAGGTTCTCTGTGAAGGTCTGGTAGAGGAGGAGGTTCTCTGTGAAGGTCTGGTAGAGGAAGAGGTTCTCTGTGAAGGTCTGGTAGAGAAGGTTTTCTGTGAAGGTCTGGTAGAGAAGGTTCTCTGTGAAGGTCTGGTAGAGGAGAAGGTTCTCTGTGAAGGTCTGGTAGAGGAAGAGGTTCTCTGTGAAGGTCTGGTAGAGAAGGTTCTCTGTGAAGGTCTGGTAGAGAAGGTTCTCTGTGAAGGTCTGGTAGAGGAGAAGGTTCTCTGTGAAGGTCTGGTAGAGAAGGTTCTCTGTGAAGGTCTGGTAGAGAAGGTTCTCTGTGAAGGTCTGGTAGAGGAGAAGGTTCTCTGTGAAGGTCTGGTAGAGGAGAAGGTTCTCTGTGAAGGTCTGGTAGAGGAGAAGGTTCTCTGTGAAGGTCTGGTAGAGGAGAAGGTTCTCTGTGAAGGTCTGGTAGAGGAGGAGGTTCTCTGTGAAGGTCTGGTAGAGGAGAAGGTTCTCTGTGAAGGTCTGGTAGAGGAGAAGGTTCTCTGTGAAGGTCTGGTAGAGGAGGAGGTTCTCTGTGAAGGTCTGGTAGAGGAGAAGGTTCTCTGTGAAGGTCTGGTAGAGGAGAAGGTTCTCTGTGAAGGTCTGGTAGAGGAGGAGGTTCTCTGAGGGTCTGGTATAGAAGGTTCTCTGTGAAGGTCTGGTAGAGAAGGTTCTCTGTGAAGGTCTGGTAGAGGTTCTCTGTGAAGGTCTGGTAGAGAAGGTTTTCTGTGAAGGTCTGGTAGAGAAGGTTTTCTGTGAAGGTCTGGTAGAGAAGGTTCTCTGTGAAGGTCTGGTAGAGGAGGAGGTTCTCTGTGACTGTATCCTCAAACTGCCAGCATGCGCCAGTTGACGCGCTCCCGGTGAGGACAACAAATGCAGTGTGTGAGCGCAACAGACTACGCTGATGGGACACATACAGAAGGAGAGGGGGGGGGGGGGGTGCGTGTGTGTGTGTGTGTGTGTGCGAGAGAGAGAGAGAAAGAGAGGGAGTGGGAGAGGGGGGTGTGTGTGTGTGTGTGTGATTGTGAGAGAGAGGGAGAGGGAGGTGTGTGTGTGTGTGTGGGTGTGTGTGTGCGCGGGTGTGTGTGTGTGTGTGTGTGTGTGTGTGCGCGCGTGCGTGCGTGTGAGAGAGAGTGGTTGCAAGAAAGGTATCAATTTGAGATGGTTTGGGTAGTGTGTGCACATGGGAGCATGTGTAGTGTATATGATTTGATTCTCTCTCACACACACACACACCTCCCTCCCTCCCCCCCCCCCCCCTCTCTCTCTCTCTCTCTCTCTCTCTCTCTCTCTCTGACATACATATGTATGTCTCTCTGATATACATATACATATGTACGTACTTACATACATAAAGTATGTTCTGAACAAATATGTTAAGAATTGATTTGAACCCCATGACTGCCTTGGGTCTCCTGTGAACGTGAACGTCAGTCCCCAGACAGCCTCCAGACATGGTGGTGTTTAGTCTAAACTAGCACACCTGCCCTGCTGTAGACTCAACACCTACCAGCCATAACAACAGACGGTCTGCACCCACCAAGGACAAGGTCCATAAAACGTTCTGCTCTGGAAAAGTTAGTTAAGCCTTCAGGACTGTGGCTGTGGCTGTGGTTTGACTCCGGAATGGATCCTGTTCAATAATAAAAGCCATAAACTCTTCAACGTCTCGTCTCTTTCTTCTGGACGCAACACACACATATTGCACGCACACACACACACACACACACACACACACACACACACACACAAATATGAGCAGTTAAAATGCTTGCAATTTGTTTTAATTTTTTTATTGTCTTGGATTTGAGTTGGCAAACTATTCCATTCCTGCGCCAACATCCATAAATGTGTGTGTGTGTGTGTGTGTGTGTGTGTGTGTGTGTGCGTGTGCGCGTGTGTGTGTGTGTGTGTGTGTGTGTGCGTGCGTGCGTGTGAGAGAGAGTGGTTGCAAGAAAGGTATCAATTTGAGATGGTTTGGGTAGTGTGTGCACATGGGAGCATGTGTAGTGTATATGATTTGATTCTCTCTCACACACACACACCTCCCTCCCCCCCCCCATCTCTCTCTCTCTCTCTGACATACATATGTATGTCTCTCTGATATACATATACATATGTACGTACTTACTGTACATACATAAAGTATGTTAAGAACAAACATGTTAAGAATTGATTTTAACCCCATGACTGTGCCTTGGGTCTCCTGTGAACGTTTCTCTGGGTAATGAGTCAGTGCCCAGACAGCCTCCAGACATGGTGGTGTTTAGTCTAAACTAGCACACCTGCCCTGCTGTAGACTCATCACCTACCAGCCATAACAACAGACGGTCTGCACAAAACGTTCTGCTCTGGAAAAGTTATTTAAGCCTTCAGGGCTGTGGCTGTGGCTGTGGTTTGACTCCGGAATGGATCCTGTTCAATAATAAAAGCCCCAAACTCTTCAACGTCTCGTCTCTTTCTTCTGGACGCAACACACACATATTGCACGCAGACACACACACACACACACACACAAATATGAGCAGTTAAAATGCTTGCAATTTGTTTAAATTTTGTTATTGTCTTGGATTTGAGTTGGCAAACTATTCCATTCCTGCGCCAACATCCATAAATGTGTGTGTGTGTGTGTGTGTGTGTGTGTGTGTGTGTGCGTGCGTGTGCCTGCCTGCGTGCGTGTGTACAGTATGTGTGTGTGTGCGTGTGTGCCTGCGTGCGTGTGTGTGTGTACCGTATGTGTGTGAGTGTGTGTGTGTGTGTGTGTGTGTGTACCGTATGTGTGTGCGTGCGTGTGTGTGTGTGCACGCGTGTGTGTGTGTGTGTCAGTGGCGTAGCGGACGGGCCCGCAAGCGACGCACCGCGGGGGGGCCCCAGCCACTAGGGGGCCCCCTAACATTGGATCCATTTATTTTATTTTTTTTTTATAATTTAAAAATATATAAAACAAAGAAAATAAGTGGCCCTTCATTGTGTCAACCTTAATTTTAATATATAGGCCTATATTAAAAAATATATACATGGTTAGCCGTATCCAATAGCAACATGACTTTGACGTCACACGTAGGCAGCGAGACACAAGGAAAATGAGCAAGCGAAAATACAATACAAAGTACAATAAGCATTCTTTAGGTGGTGATAGATTCTCTATTCGGACATTATAGCCGCTATATGTGGGACTGTCGGTCCGATATTGTAAAAAAATCCAATAAAAAATGTATGTTTACGGAAGTACATGTCTCAAGTATTATCTCGGCGGTTAGTCGAGTGAAAGAAAAACAACATACAGATGATAATTCACACAATATTGTTGTGTACCTACTGTGGTTAGTAGGCTACTCAAATAAACACGGAGAAACGGACTGTAGTTTACTAGTTTCTTTACTTGGAGAAATGACCACGTTACATTGCATGTCACTTCCTACATAGGAATGCTGGGAGGTACGTCCAACAGGTACGTAATCACGTAGTGACGTAACATACTCAGGCCAGGTAGAATAAACAATGCTAGAGCAATAGATGCAAACCCAAATACTCTACAACTCCTCCCCTTCTAGATAACAACAACATTAACACCATAGCATTTACTAGGTTGAACATAACTAACAATACCCTTGCTTTAAACGGATAACTAAACACACTAGTGTCTTATTCAGAGAGATAGTTTGTCTGGAGGTCTGTGGGTGCGTGTTGGATAACGTCTCTCCTCCGGGGGTGTGACCCCCGGGCTCGCACCACCAGCAGGGAGACCCAGGCGTGGGGTCAGGGGCCGACCAGGGCTAGGCAGACACCCCGTTACACGGTCGGAGGTCGGCAGGCCCAGGCTCTCCTGAGCAGTGTTGGAGGTAGGCAGGCTCAGGCTCTCCTGAGCAGCGGTGATACGTGCAGGATCCACCACCTCTTCTGCAGTGCGTACCTCTGACCTCCGTAGTTGGTCAAGGTGGCGTCGCCAGACAGTGTCAGGAGCTACTTCTACAGTGTAGGACAAGGGCCCTTGTCTTTCTTTGATTATGCCGGGCACCCACTTGTGTTCTCCACGGTAATCCCTGGCCAGCACAGTCTGTCCAATCTCTAGTTGATGTGTTTCCCTGTCGTGCGCCCTTAGACCCTGTCTGATCTGCCGATCCATTACAGTCCGCCGCAGATTTGGCTTAAGCAAGTCCAGTCTTGAGCGTAACCCACGTCCCAGGAACAGCATGGCGGGTGTCCGGTTGGTAGTAGCGTGAGTGGCGTTACGGTAGGCAAACAGGACATTGGCCAGCTTCTGACGTAGAGAGAGAGAGGCATCTGCCATAGCTCGCAGACCTTGTTTTAGGGTTTGTACGAACCTCTCAGCGAGCCCGTTGGTAGCCGGATGATAGGGGGCTGATGTTATGTGGCGAATTCCATTGAGCTTCAGGAACATCTGGAATTCATTAGCCGTGAATTGAGGACCATTGTCACTCACCAACTGTTCGGGGATACCAGTTCTTGCAAAGAGGCTTCTCAACACGTCGATCGTGTGGGCTGTTGTCGTGGAGCTCATGGTGAACACTTCTGGCCACTTTGAACATGCATCGACCACCACTAGGAATGTTGTCCCCATGAATGGACCGGCGAAATCAATGTGGATACGTTGCCATGGGGATGCAGGCCATTCCCAGGCATGGAGAGGTGCAACTGTCGGCTCATTCTGTACACGCTGGCAGCCAGAGCAATGCATGGCGAGCTGTTCTATCTGTTGGTCAATCCCCGGCCACCAGACGTAGCTCCTGGCGAGTGCTTTCATCTTCACCACTCCCAGATGGCCACTGTGTAGCTCTTCCAGCACCCTGGACCTGAGCTTGGTGGGGATGACGATCCTCATTCCCCACATAAGGCATCCAGAGTCAATGGTGAGCTCGTCCCTACGTCGGTAATAGGGAGTGAGGGGAGACCCTTCGTGGGTTGTCCAGCCAGTCTGCGTTGCTCTGTACACTTGTGAGAGAGTTGCATCTTTCCGGGTCTCTCTCTCAATCATTTCCGCCGTCACCGGGAGGCTTTCGAGTTGCATGAGTGTGAACATCTCCACCGGTTCCTTGTCCCCCTTTGTCGTTGTTGCTGTGTCAAGTGGCAGCCGGGACAACCCGTCTGCGTTGGCGTGTTGCAGTGTTCTCTTGAATTCGATCTTGTACCGGTGCCCTCCTAGGAACAGGGCCCAGCGTTGCATCCGTGCTGCAGCTGTCACGGGAATCGCCTTCTGGGGGTTGAATATCGAGACCAGCGGTTGATGGTCAGTCACCAGGATGAACTCCCTGCCGTACAGGTACTGGTTAAACCGTTTTACGCCCCAGACCAGGCCCAACGCCTCCTTGTCTATTTGAGAGTAATTCTTCTCGGCCGGGGCCAGGGAGCGTGAGGCGAACGCTATTGGTCTTTCGGTCCCATCCCGCATCACATGTGACATAACGGCTCCTATACCATACGGCGAAGCGTCGCATGCTAACTTCACAGGCAAGGAGGGGTCGTAGTGTGTGAGTACTGTCTCCGATGTCACAAGCTTCTTCACTTCCTGGAAGGCCTGTTCACATTCTGTGGTCCATTTCCATTTCCGTTCTGCCTGAAGTAGTTGGTTCAACGGGTAGAGCACCGTGGACAGGTTAGGCATGAACCGGTTGTAGTAGTTGATGAATCCGAGAAACGACCTCAGCTGCTGTACATCCTGTGGCTGAGGAGCCTCCATGACGGCCTCGATTTTCTCTTTGCATCTATGCAAGCCCTGTGCATCGATGGTGTGGCCACAGTATGTGATACATGATTTAAAAAACTCACACTTGTCACGTCTGGCCCGGAGTCCGTAGTCTTGAAGTCTCTGTAAGACCTTCTGGAGGTTCTCCAGGTGTTCGTTATCGTTGGCCCCCGTCACAATGATATCATCTAAGTAGCACTGTGTGCCTGGAATCCCTTGTAACACCTGATCCATGGCTCGCTGCCATATGGCCGGGGCAGAGGCCACTCCGAAGACCAGCCTGTTGTATCGGTACAGGCCTTTCAAAGTGTTTATCGTCAGGAACATCTTTGAGTCTTCTTCTATCTCCATCTGTAGATAGGCTTCAGCCAGGTCCACCTTGGTGAACCGTTTTCCACCGGCCAGGTTTGCGAAGATGTCCTCAATCCTGGGTAATGGATATTGTTCTGCTTGTAGCACAGGATTGATGGTGATCTTGAAGTCTCCACACAGCCTCACTGCCCCTGACTTCTTTGCTACTGGGACAACGGGTGTGGCCCATGGACTCCAGTCTACCTTGGACAGGATCCCATCAGCTTCCAGGCGGTCCAGCTCAGCTTCCACTTTCTGTCGTATGGCGTATGGAACTGGGCGTGCTTTGTGGAAACGTGGGTTGGCTCCGTCTTGGAGAACGATTTTTCCCTTGATGTGTTTTAATGTCCCGATGCCGTCTTGGAATACAGGTGCTGCGGCATCCAAGACTTTCTCCAGTTTCACCTCTGTGGACTTGTGAGTGGGGTTTGGCGCCACCTGCAGGCTCTTAATGGATTTCCAGTCCAGCTGCAGCTTCCTCAGCCAGTCTTGCCCCCACAACGCTGGTCCTCCTCTTCTTACGACGTACAAGTCCAAAATGCGTTGTTGACCATTGTGTTGTACATCCACAGGCAGTACTCCGAGGGGCTTGATTTTCTCTCCAGTGTATGTTTTTAGGAGGATAGATGATGGGTTCAGCTTCTGGTCTCCAAAGTACTTCACAAAGTCAATGTGTGCCATCACTGACACTGCAGAGCCGGTATCCAGTTCCATTTGTACTTGTTTGCCATTCACCTGTGGTGCAAGCCAGATAGCTTCCCTGTCGCCTCCTTTGACATGGTAAACATCCAAGCTATTGGTATGTTCACTCTCCTCGTCTGACTCGTCGTCTGCAGCCTCCTCCATGTTGTGCACTTTCCTGTTCTTTTGCGCACTCCACTGTGTCTTTTTTTCATTTTTGTACACTCTTGATTTTCCAGAGCGACACACCCTCTGGATATGTCCAGTTTTGTTACATAGTCTGCAGACTTCGTCTTTAAACCTACACTGTGATGGGGAATGTGAGCCCCTCCCACACCTGTAACACAGTTCTTGCTCTCTTGTTTGTGTGACGGTTGCCATTTTGTTTACATTTACTGCCTTTACTCCTGTCTGCAGTTCAACAGCATCCCTGGCTGCTGTTTCCATTGAGACTGCGATTTCCACTGCCCTTTTGAACGTGAGGCCGGCCTCTGTTAGCAGTCTCTTCTGTATGGCCTCACCAAGAATGCCACATACCAAACGGTCTCTCAACGCATCATTCAGTCCATTTGCAAATTCACAATGTTCAGTGAGTCTCTTCAGCTCAGCCACGTAACTGACTATGGATTCACCCTCATGTTGATTTCGTCTATGGAATCTGAAACGTTCAGCAATTAGTAGTGGTTTTGGGGATAAATGTTCTTTCATTACCTCCACCAGTTGCTGGAATGTTTTTACGGAAGGCTTTTCTGGGGCAGTTAAGCTGCGCAACAGGCCATATGATTCCCCCCCCATTGCACTCAGCAACACTGCAACATGTTTGTCATCCTCAATGTCATTTGCCTTGAAATACTGTGAAATGCGTTCCGTATATTCGACCCAGTCATCCGTCGCGCCGTCAAACGGGTCAATTGATCCAATTCTAGCCATCTTGCCACGCTGTATAACTGGATACTTTCACTACTCACGTCCGAGTCTCCGTTTGTTGTTCCCGCGAAACAAGTTCGGTCATATCAGAGACAGGGTTCACTTTCCAACTACCTCGTCGCCACTGTTGTGTACCTACTGTGGTTAGTAGGCTACTCAAATAAACACGGAGAAACGGACTGTAGTTTACTAGTTTCTTTACTTGGAGAAATGACCACGTTACATTGCATGTCACTTCCTACATAGGAATGCTGGGAGGTACGTCCAACAGGTACGTAATCACGTAGTGACGTAACATACTCAGGCCAGGTAGAATAAACAATGCTAGAGCAATAGATGCAAACCCAAATACTCTACAAATATAATACCACGAAAGCGTACAGCACTAAACAATAACATTTATTTGGGCAGCATCATACTCAAACTCAGGCAGAAAGGCAGGGTCCGGCCAGGTTCACAGTCACAGGCTGTCAGTGCATCATACAGGTACATAATTCAGCATGGTTAGGCTATATATAGCTGTTTCTTTTTCTATTCTACTATTCTATTCTACTTCTGCTGTCTGCGTCTCCCTGGGTATTCCTAGACCAGATGGCAAACAGTAAAGAAATGCCACAATATACCAGGACTTAAGAAACGAGATGTCCAACAAAGGATTTGACTAACCCTGGCCAATTTTACGCAACAAGTAGACTCTGATGCAGCGGAGACAGGGTTGCCAGATTGGCTGGTTTTTGGTGGATTTAGAAGTTTTTAGATTGATTAGGTTGGAAATTCTCAATCCCATCTGGCAACCCTTAGCGGAGAGTCTACAGATATGTTTACAGATATCACACTGCTGTGCACACCAGTGGCGGCTGGCCGATAGAGGGCGCTGGGGCGCCGCCCCCACCTTCACTTCCTAGTTTGGATTTGTAAAAGTTTTTTTTTTAAATAAACATTGTTTATTCACAAAATGCGGCTGATATTCTGTCGGCGCCTATCAGCATTCATTAAAAATCCTCCAATACAATAAACATTTTTATCTATGTGTGTGTGTGTGTGTGTGTGTGTAAAACTCACTGTTAAAATACATAGGGGAGAACGCGGGGCGCCGTGTCAATGCAAGTCTATGCCAGGACAAATACTTTTCGCTTACACGTGAGCTGTAGCAGCGCTCCAATTGGCTGTCTCTATTTCTTGGCCAGGACGCACATTTGTGCGCCCTGGCCAAGAAATCTCCGGTTGTATTGCAGACAATGCATTATGCTGAGGACTCCCGACTTCCGGTTTTCCGGACTTCGGGCTTCCGGAGTATTTTAAATGAACATTCGTAATGTCTGTCTCTGATGTTCATGGTCAATTAAATCAGCCTATTTTGTGCAACTAATAATGTTCCCGCTAATGGGTTAACCAAGCAGCCTCGCACCTAACGTGCAAGCACCTATCTTCGAACTATTCATAGCAATATGCGCGGGGCAAGGCGGAGGTACGGGTAAACACGGCTCATGTTCTGTCATCAAAGGTAAGAGTTGGTTTTCTTTAACTCAGCTGATGCATTGTTGTGTTTCTGACATGGTCTGGTTGTGTTACAGACATGGTCTGGTTGTGTTTCTGACATGGTCTGGTTGTGTTACAGACATGGTCTGGTTGTGTTACAGACATGGTCTGGTTGTGTTTCTGACATGGTCTGGTTGTGTTTCTGACATGGTCTGGTTGTGTTACAGACATGGTCTGGTTGTGTTACAGACATGGTCTGGTTGTGTTTCTGACATGGTCTGGTTGTGTTACAGACATGGTCTGGTTGTGTTTCTGACATGGTCTGGTTGTGTTTCTGACATGGTCTGGTTGTGTTACAGACATGGTCTGGTTGTGTTTCTGACATGGTCTGGTTGTGTTACAGACATGGTCTGGTTGTGTTACAGACATGGTCTGGTTGTGTTTCTGACATGGTCTGGTTGTGTTTCTGACATGGTCTGGTTGTGTTACAGACATGGTCTGGTTGTGTTACAGACATGGTCTGGTTGTGTTACAGACATGGTCTGGTTGTGTTTCTGACATGGTCTGGTTGTGTTTCTGACATGGTCTGGTTGTGTTTCTGACATGGTCTGGTTGTGTTACAGACATGGTCTGGTTGTGATACAGACATGGTCTGGTTGTGTTTCTGACATGGTCTGGTTGTGATACAGACATGGTCTGGTTGTGTTTCTGACATGGTCTGGTTGTGTTACAGACATGGTCTGGTTGTGTTACAGACATGGTCTGGTTGTGTTACAGACATGGTCTGGTTGTGTTTCTGACATGGTCTGGTTGTGTTTCTGACATGGTCTGGTTGTGTTACAGACATGGTCTGGTTGTGTTACAGACATGGTCTGGTTGTGTTTCTGACATGGTCTGGTTGTGTTTCTGACATGGTCTGGTTGTGTTACAGACATGGTCTGGTTGTGTTTCTGACATGGTCTGGTTGTGTTTCTGACATGGTCTGGTTTTGTTACAGACATGGTCTGGTTGTGTTTCTGACATGGTCTGGTTGTGTTACAGTCATGGTCTGGTTGTGTTACAGACATGGTCTGGTTGTGTTTCTGACATGGTCTGGTTGTGCTTCTGACATGGTCTGGTTGTGTTACAGACATGGTCTGGTTGTGTTTCTGACATGGTCTGGTTGTGTTTCTGACATGGTCTGGTTGTGTTACAGACATGGTCTGGTTGTGTTTCTGACATGGTCTGGTTGTGCTTCTGACATGGTCTGGTTGTGTTACAGACATGGTCTGGTTGTGTTACAGACATGGTCTGGTTGTGTTACAGACATGGTCTGGTTGTGTTTCTGACATGGTCTGGTTGTGTTTCTGACATGGTCTGGTTGTGTTTCTGACATGGTCTGGTTGTGTTACAGACATGGTCTGGTTGTGATACAGACATGGTCTGGTTGTGTTTCTGACATGGTCTGGTTGTGATACAGACATGGTCTGGTTGTGTTTCTGACATGGTCTGGTTGTGTTACAGACATGGTCTGGTTGTGTTACAGACATGGTCTGGTTGTGTTACAGACATGGTCTGGTTGTGTTTCTGACATGTGTTGACCACCATCACTCTCCATCATCATCCATCATGTGTCTATGAAATAGATAGTACTGTACTACTGACTGCAGCATTCATCTCTGCTCATTGATGTAGCCATGTCACACAGACACATAGTACACATATTCATCTGCTACCTTTATTAACCTGAGTGTAGCTGTGAGGCCTGTACTAGCCTTGTTGACTAGACTTCCTCCTTGTCTGACACTGGGTATTGGACCGTACCGACGTCCATAGACCGGTCACTCTTCCACCTCAGTGTCTGTAGTTGACAGGGTAACTTCTCCATGGCCCACACGGTCATTTTAAGGGTGAAAGTTGCGCTGCGCGCGCGAAAGAGGACACCCCCCGCCACACTGCTGTGCCCCACCCAAAAAAATTGCCACCAGCCGCCACTGGTGCACACCACACTTTGTTAAAATAAATAAAGCTTGTACTATTCTACTTATAATACATTCTACTGATGTAGTGTAGTCTACCATTTGGTTTTAGTTATAGGCTATTGCTCTCACTTGTTTGTACCTTTTGCTAAGTCAAGCATTTAGAATGTAGAGTGCATATTGCGAAATTTCGCAACGTCAATAACGCATCGGCCTCTAAAAAACGAATTTTTTTTTTTTTTTTTTTTTTACTCCGTTGCGAAAGGGCCCCCGCCGCCACCTTGCGGGGGGGCCCCGGGATTTTGCGCTACGCCACTGGTGTGTGTGTGTGTGTGTGTGTGTGTGTGTGTGTGTGTGTGTGTGTGTGTCCACCTGATAACAACCTGTTAATGCGTAGGTAGCCCTGACTCCTTCTGGCGGAGCGAAACAGCAGATCAATGTAACCTCAACATTGGTTTTATCCAGTTGTTCTCCCGTGACCAATTATTTTCCATTGCCTCATCTACAGGAAGAGGTACTTCTCTACACATAGTACATCTAATCATGGTTGAACGGCGATTTAGTTATTTGCAGTAGCAAAAGAGATCTTGAAAAGGGTGCTACCTTTAATCGATCTGACTTTTCGTTTTTTTAAGTTATTGTGTTTCATGCAGGCCCGCCCGCCTAGGCAGTAATTGAATTGTGTTGATGTCAGTGGAACAATGTTACCTGTGCAGAACACATTATTCTTCATTCTACCCTAAAGGTGAGGTGAGAAAAATACGAATTGATTTTCTTTTTTCGCTCGACACTCCAAAGGTCTGGATTTGAAATCAAAGTAGAGTTTCTCCGATTTTATTTGATGGTATTTGTGGTGTACATAATTGGTTTCTCACCTTTTTGCCCCTCCTATTTTAGGCCTCCAAAAGTGATGGGACAGATTTATTCTAGGTGTCCAAATGAAGCGCTCATGTTTAGTATTTGTTCGACAACATTTCGCATACAACAACTGCCCCATTAGAACTGCCCCATTAACCCCACCAGACATTACTACAGCCATCTTCATTTGTGTTTTTTTTTACAGTGTTTTTAGGGTGATTGTTTGAATTGACAGCAGGAGAAGCCTACAAGATCCGCCGTCCGTGGTGCTGAAGCCAATCCCCCACACAGGCCCAGCACCAGGTAAAGTCACTAAGGGGGAACTTTTTTGAGGGGGCACAACTATTTGAGCAACAAAAGGGAGAGAGAGACAGAGAGAGAAAGACAGAGAGGGAGAGAGAGAGAGAGACTGACTGACAGAGAGAGAGAGAGAGAGAGAGAGAGAGAGAGAGAGAGAGAGAGAGAGAGATGGAGAGAGAGAGTGTGTGTGTCAGTGTACAAAAGGGAGAGAGAGAGACAGAGAGAGAGAGAGAGAGAGAGAGAGAGAGAGACAGAGAGAGAGAGAGAGACAGACAGACAGACAGACAGACGGAGAGAGAGAGTGTGTGTGTCAGTGTACAAAAGGGAGAGAGAGAGAGAGAGACAGAGAGAGAGAGAGAGACTGAGAGAGAGACTGAGAGAGAGAGACTGAGAGACTGAGAGACTGAGAGACTGAGAGAGAGAGAGAGAGAGAGAGACTGAGAGAGAGAGACTGAGAGACAGACAGACAGAGAGAGAGAGCCACTGTGCCGCTTTACAAACAGAGAGCTCAACAATACTCAAACATCATACGAAAATATATAGGTTAGCTCTGGCTATTTTTTTAGGTCGGGAGGTATGTTTATTCAGACGATGTTGCTGACGACCTCTCAAGTTCAGCCCAGTACAGCTGGTTCAGCCCAGTACAGCTGGTTCAGCCCAGTACACCTGGTTCAGCCCAGTACAGCTGGTTTTCATTCGGCTGTGGCAGATGAGCGTCTTTCCAGAGTCCAGCCTAAGTGGATATTTATTATGCCTACCTGCACACTACCTGATTCCTTGAACACTACCTGACTACTACTTGACTTCCTGTACTGTATCATATCTGTACTATATTGCATACTGTATGATATTGCATTTCATCATGTTGTAACCTGTACAGCATTTTGCACTACTTCTTTATAAAGCTCTCACTGGCACAGCACCAGAATATCTGAAAGACCTTTAGCTAGCATATCAGCCCAGTAGAGCTCTCAGGTCTTCTGACGCTGGTTTTCCCTGTGTACCACATGTACAAAAGAAGAGATTTGGTGAGGCTGCATTCTCATTTTATGCACCCAGATTGTGGAATGCACTGCCAGTTTACATTAACGTTAACATCAACGTTAAGTTGCAACGTTTACAGGAAAAGTGGTATACAAATATGTTATGATTATGATTATTGTTATTATTATTATTATTAGGGATGCAACACCAGCACATTTTTTCAAGTCAAGACTAAAAACCCATCTTTTTATTATTGCCTTTAAATGACTAAATAATGAAATGCCTATTATGTAATGATTAAAGCACTTTGAGCTGCAACGTTTGCAGGAAAAGTGCTATACAAATAAAAGTTCTTCTTCTTCTTCTTCTTCTTCTTCTTATTATTATTATTATTATTATTATTATTATTATTATTATTACTGCAGTAGGTCTGGTCTTGCTGTAATACGGCTACCATCACTTTATCACCTTATTCTACTTTATTATTAATTACCTTACATATTGAACTTATTCTATTATTGTTGTATCCTGCTGTTATGCCAATGTCGAAGAACCTGAACCTAAGAATTTTACTCTCATGTACCTATACATTGGATCATGTAATAAAAGCAATTCTGATTCTGATTCTGATTTTGATTCTAAAATCAGCATTGCTTTTGTAGGCAGCAGGAGAAAAGTGTGGATCTTGAAAAGTGTGGATCACATTTTTTTATTGACAGAAGCACATGAATTATGAAGATCCCGTATCAGAACAGTTGATCTGTTGTGAATGTGTCTAGCTTTTTCAAAGTGTTATGCATGAAATCAGTAGGCAATCTGTTATTAGACAGATACAGTTTGTTTTAACACAATTAGGTAGGCCTAATTAAGGTTAACATATTGGTTGCGTTTCATAATTTTGGGCCTATATTGATTAAAAAAATCAGCAGCTGTACTGCTCATGATCGAAAAGCCCTGCAGAGAGTGGTGAAAACGGCCCAATCCATCACAGACTACTGTATATATTCTGAATTCTTATTTACTGTTACTACTTCAGTGGTTATATTTATGCTTATAATTATGTTGAGTTTTTTATTTTTTATTTTTTACTTATTACACTGTATTGTTGATGTTGACTGAAGTTGTACAGCTGCTCTGCCGCAAGCATTTCACTGCATTGGACACTTAAGATCAACTTGAAACTTGAAACACGAAACAGTAGCTTTGACAACGGAGACACCTAGTGACACAATTTATTTTGCGCGGACCTCAAATCGACGTAGTCTGTCATCTATTGTAATGTACTGTACTTTCTCCATCCTTGCAAATGCGTTCTGCGATCCATTGGCCGGTCTGATTCTGTTGCGGAAGTAAACTCACTCGGCTCAGCAGTCGATGCACTTCCTAATAGTTGACCGTCATTTATAAGCTAACATTACGCAAAGTTCAACAACGACGACTCGAAAAACCCTATGCGGTTGACTGACTACAACAGAAGAGGATTATTGCCCTGCGCAGACGACCGGAGGGTGTTGTTTTGGGCAGATGCTCGTATCGGATTGACAGTATTAAGCATCGCTTGGGACTTGGGGATATTCCTGCCAGCCAGGCAGACAGACGTTAGCTGGCTAAGCTACGTGTTGTTGTATCTCTGTGTGCCCGCTGAACAGGTTTGTAATGTTCGCTGGCTAATTGCAAAACTGTTTGAATAGAATCTATTGAAATCGAACATCCTTTATCTGTCTGCGTGTCATGCGCCTGGCTGTGGTGTTAATCTCGTTTGCAATGGAGCCTAGTTGTTGTGACAGCCGTCCTTCAGGCGTCCAGCTGTTACTGTCTGTCTCAGAAGTCAGCTGAATTATGATTTTTTTTCCCCCATTCGTTACAGCGACTGACTGACTGGATGAATGAATGTACATTGTAGAATGATCAAGCAGGGGTCAGGTCATCAGTAACTACCTACAATCACTGTAGATTGTCCTTGATCTTACCTCACTTGATTCAATTTGCTCTGAGTCTTTGCAAGCTAAATGGTTTGTCTGCGTAAGGTAAACAGCTGGTAAATGATTCGCGGTTCTCCCTCAGAGGTGACTGGTCCGTTCCAGGCTATAAAGGAAAAGAAGCCCTGCAGTTATCCAAGTCTATATCCATGAGTAAGAAAGGATGCTTTTGTGAAGTCATCAGACGTAATCAAATGAAACTTAATTTGTATTGCACATGCTCATAAATCAATGCAATACAGGGTGCCTTTTCATGTGTCACCCTGGGAGGAAAAACACTGACACACTCTCTGTCTCTCTCTCTGTCTCTCTCTCTCTCTCTCTCTCTCTCTCTCTCTCTCTCTCTCTCTCTCTCTCTCTCTCTCTCTCTCTCTCTCTCTCTCTCTGTCTCTCTCTCGCTCTCTCTGTCTGTCTGCCTGTCTGTCTCTGTCTGTCTGTCTCTGTCTGTCTGTCTCTCTCTCTGTCTCTCTTTCTCTCTCTGTCTGTCTCTCTCTCTCTCCCTGTCCTCTCCTCCCCCTCTCCATCATCTCCTCCCCCTCGTCTCCTCCTCTTCATCTGCTCCCTCTCTCCATCATGTCCCCACCCCCCTCTCCACCATCCTCTCTCTCTCTCTCTCCATCTCTCTCTGCTCCAGGCGGGATGCAGCCTGGCGTTGGGGCGTCCCATGACCCCCATCAGGGGGGTGCGGGGGACCGGGGGGAGCTGGTCCAGCTGTCCCCCAACAGAGACACCCCCGGCTCCCCGGACCGCTCGGAGCTGGGCAGCCCGCGCTCCGCCCCGACCCTTGACCTCCTCAACATGGTGGTGTCCTACAAGAGGATGGCCCTCTACCTGGAGCCAATCACTGACAGCATAGAGCTGGCCCGCTTCCTGCTAGGGTGTGTGTGTGTGTGTGTGTGTGTGTATGTGTGTGTGTGGGTGTGGGGTGTGTGTGTGTGTGTGTGTGTGTGTGTGTGTGTGTGTGCGTGTGGGTGTCGTTGTGTGTGTGTGTGTCTGTGTGTGTGTCTGTGTCTCTGTCTGTCTCTGTGTCTCTGTCTCTGTCTCTGTCTGCCTCTGTGTCTGTGTCTGTGTCTGTCTCTGTCTCTGTCTCTGTCTCTGTGTCTGTGTCTCTGTCTCTGTCTCTATCTCTGTGTCTGTGTCTGTCTGTCTGTCTGTCTGACTGTCTGTCTGTCTGTCTGTCTATATGTGTAGCTCCGCTCTCACACACTCTCTGCCCCCCCCTCTAGGTGGAGGATGCCTCTGTGCTCTCTGCTGGTCTGTCTGCTGCTCAACATCCTCTTCCTCACTCTGGGCGAAGGTGAGTGACAGCTAGAGACACCGCTGTTCTTTATTTGTGTCATAGTACAACTGTGTAATGTGTGTAGGCTACTGGGTGTTTACTTGCTGTGTAATGTGTGTCGGTTACTGGGTGGTTAGTGTAGGTGTAATGTGTGTAGGTTACTGGGTGGTTAGTGTAGGTGTACTCTATGTAGGTTACTGGGTGGTTAGTTACTGTGTAATATATGTAGGCTACTGGGTCAATTTGGGTGCATATAAGAAGACATATAGAATATAATACAAAATGTAAGAGACAAAAAAATGAAAATGAGATACCGTTCCTGAATTCTATCGATCATTTTATCGAATTTTGATCTCTCTATTGCTCTGTCTCTCTCTCTCTCTCCCTCATCTCTCTACCCCCCCCCCCCTCCTTCTCCTCCTCTCTCTCCCCCCCCCACCCCCCCTCCTCAGTGGGCTGGTTCACTGGGTGTGTGATGGGTGTGTCGGCCCCCGCTGCCCTGGGTTACCTGCAGGACAGGTGTAGGGGGCGGAGCTCAGAGGCGGAGCTACAGAAGAGGCGGTACCACGCCGTACAGCGCCGGGACATGGACACGGTCCACATGACCCGGCAGGAGGCCATGCTGGAGGTCAAAGACCTGTGAGTGTCTGTGTGTCTGTGTGTGTGTGTGTGTGTGTGTGTGTGTGTGTGTGTGTGTGTGTGAGTGTGTGAGTGTGTGTGTGAGTGTGTGAGTGAGTGAGTGAGTGAGTGAGTGCGCGTGCGCACAAGCGTGAGTGCGAGTGTGTGTGTGAGGGTGTGTGTGTGTGTGTGAGGTTGTGTGTGTGCGTGTGTGAGGTTGTGTGTGTGCGTGTGTGTGTGTGCCTGGAAGAGTGTGTGTGCCTGCATGCGTGTGAGCGTCCATGCGTACGATCTTCATCAGGGTAGCAAACTTGTTTAAAACTGGGCTGTTATCTTTGCAATCACTGTGTGTGTGTGTGTGTGTGTGTGTGTGTGTGTGTGTGTGTGTGTGTGTGTGTGTGTGTGTGTGTGCGCGCGCGTGTGTGTGTGTGTGCGTGTGTGCGTGTGTGTCTCTCTCTCAGGCTGAAGCAGCTGGGTGACCTGCTGGCCCACGTCTGCCTGTCTGCAGAGTCGGTCTACAAGCTGCTGTACTGGGACAGCCACACCACCTCCTCCAGGTCAGTACCTCACACACACACACACACACACACACACACATCTGAAAAATGTAAATAAAACAAAATAGTTAGTGTAGAGTAGTGCATTGCGGTAACTAGCGAGTGTGTCATTGCGAGTGTGCCAACGCTGAAATATATTCACTTTTTTCTGAATAAAATGAGTCTGAACATTGTGATTGGTTGGCGACTTGTTCCCGCTTTCTCCAGCTCCTGTCACATATCACACTCATTATCTCATTATAGATATAATACCCTCATTATAGGTATTAGAATGTATGTATCAGAATTGTTTTTTATGGCCAAATATATTCGCACATGCAGGACATTGACTTGGTGTGGTTGGTGCATAGGACATAAAACAACAATATACTGTATAAGCAAAATATTAACAACAACAACAAAAACACTAACATTATAGATCTCATACATATTAGAGTGGCACCATAAATTGTGTTTAAAACTGAACTTCAGGTCAGTAACCATAGACACCACAAACTGAGCCATACTGCACCTATGGTCTATGCTTGGGACAGCCATTTCATGTCCTGCAGATTATCTAGCAGATTATTTAACAGATTATCTATGCGTGTGTGTGTGTGTGTGTGTGTGTGTGTGTGTGTGTGTGTGTGCGTGTGTGTGTGTGTGTGTGTGTGTGTGTGTGTGTGTGTGTGTGTGTGTGTGCGAGTGTGTGTGTGGTTGCGTAACCCAGTTCCCTGTTGACACTCACTGCCCCTGGAATGTTCTCACAGAGTTTCCAGATAAGTGTGTGTGTGTGTGTGTGTGTGTCTGTCTGTCTGTCTGTCTGGGTGTCTGTCTGTCTGTCTGTCTGTCTGCCTGAGAGCCTCATCTGTCATACTCCAATGAAAATAGCTGTTACGAGAAGTCAAAACAAATTAAAACGGATCTGTGTTATAAATGTAATTTACTGGGAGAGACGAGAGGTCTGTGTGTGTGTGTGTGTGTGTGTGTGTGTGTGTGTGTGTGTGTGTGTGTGTGTGTCTGTGTGTCTGTGTCTGTGTCTGTGTCTGTGTGTGTGTGTCTGTGTGTGTGTGTGTGTGTGTCTGTGTGTGTGTGTGTGTGTGTGTTCCCCCCTCTCTAACTCCTGTCCCTGTGTAGGTTCTACGGGGCTCTCCTGGCCGGGCTGTGCCTGCTGTACTCTGCTCCGGTGGGCTGGGTGCTGGCCTCCCTCAACAGCGCCCTCTTCCTGTGGAACAGAGACTTCTGCAGAGGTGAGTCCAACCCAGAGAGAGAGAGAGAGAGGAGCCTGGGTTTGCAGAGGTCCTGAAAACCTTAACCCGTTATAACCCTCAGGTCTAGGACCTTAGAACTAGGATTCTAACCCTAAGGTCTAGGACCCTAGAACTAGAACTAGGATTCTAACCCTAACCCTAAGGTCTAGGACCCGAGAACTAGAACTAGGATTCTAACCCTAACCCTAAGGTCTAGGACCCTAGAACTAGAACTAGGATTCTAACCCTAACCCTAAGGTCTAGAACCCTCGAACTAGGATTCTAACCCTAACCCTAAGGTCTAGGATCCTAGAACTAGAACTAGGATTCTAACCCTAACCCTAAGGTCTAGAACCCTAGAACTAGGATTCTAACCCTAACCCTAAGGTCTAGGACCCTAGAACTACAACTAGGATTCTAACCCTAACTTGCTGTCCTAAACCTGCAGCGTCCTGAAACTGCTGTTGGCTGGTGCTCCGGCTCTGCAGACACGGAGGCTACGTTCGTTAATTCGCTGGGGAATAATTACTTGGCACTAATAAGGGACCAAGTTATTTGATTGGACGAGAGGCGTTCCATGAATGCTGTTCATATTTTCAAGAGTGAATTTACGAACACAGCCATAGAATTGAGTTTAACCCACAGAGATGCAAAGAGAAGGCAACTTGCTATCGTTCCCATTTGTGACAGCATGAGCCCCCCCCCGTATAGTCAATGAGTATGAGTTGGGAGGAAGGGGGGGGGGGGCAGCCAGTTGGGTCAACGCATGGTCTTCTTCCCCAATAAGTTTATCTGTAGATTGTAAAATGACTTTTTCTGGTGCCAAAGACACTGAAGGTGAGTTGCTACTACACTCCAGCCCAGCAGGTGGCAACAGTGAATCACCAACATTTTGATTTACCCCCCCCACTCAGATCACTCCTCCTCCTTTGACGAAAACCTCTGGTAGTCTCCCTGGGCACCACTCTTTCTCGTTCTCCCCCATCTCTGTTAGTGATGTCTGGAAAGCCTTAAGAGAGCTAGACCCTAGGAAATCGGCAGGTCCTGACAATCTTCCTCCTCTCTTTCTGCGCCTTGCTGCAGATTTCATTGCAGAACCTGTATCACACATTTTCAATTTATCTATTTCTAACAATGTGATGCCAGAGGTCTGGAAAACCGCTTTTGTGCTCCCACTTCTGAAGGGGGGTGACCCAAAATGTTTGAACAACTACAGACCAATTTCAAAGCTTTCTGTCCTAGCCAAGGTCCTTGAGCGACTAATTAACGATCAGATCAAGGACTTCCTAGATTCACACAACATCCTATCGCCCCTTCAGTCTGGCTTTAGGAAGCAGCACAGCACAGTGTCTGCTGCTGTCAAAGTGGTTAATGATCTTACTGAGGCTTTGGATAAGAAGAATCACTGTGCTGCACTTTTTATCGACTTGTCTAAAGCCTTCGACACCGTCGATCATGCCATCTTATGCCAGCGCCTCTCTGATATTGGGCTGTCCCCTCATGCTGTTGGCTGGTTCACCAACTACCTGTCACAACGGAAACAGTCTGTGCAGTTTGGTGATCTCTCATCCAACTTGCTCACTGTTTCCAATGGGGTGCCACAGGGTTCGGTCTTGGGGCCAACTCTCTTCACCATTTATATCAATGAAATAGGATTAATCTCTAATGCTGCTGTTCATTTGTATGCGGATGACACAATCTTGTAATGCTTTGCATCCTCTATCAACCGTGCCTTCGAGGCTTTGCAGACTGCTTTTGATGCCCTTCAGTCCCAGCTGTTTCAGCTCAGACTGGTGTTGAATACAGGGAAGACCAAAGTCATGCATTTTTCCAATAACAAGCGGGTGCCAAGTGCTCTTCCTGACATTGTATCATGTCAGGGTTCACCTATTGAGCTTGTGCCAAACTACAAATACCTTGGCATTCAACTGGACGACAGCCTCTCTTTTCAACTGCACATAGACAACCTTCTAAAGAAACTGAAATTGAAGCTAAGCTTTTTCTTTAGAAACAAGTATTGTTTCTCAGCTGCTTCAAGAAAACTGGTTAACTGGTCATCTCTCTCTATCCGCCGAACCCTTCACTGGTATATTTTCATTTACAAATCCATCCTTGGTCTGCTCCCCTCCTACCTTTCTAACCACCTGTCACGCAAGCAATCCGTCTACGGCCTTCGCACACAGGACATCATCACATACTCCATCCCCTTGGTCCGGACCATGAAAGGCAAAAGGGTGTTCTCATTTGCAGCCCCTTCCTCTTGGAATTCTTTACAGCAGAGTCTGAAACTGTCTCATCTGATCCCTCTTTCCAGTTTAAGCTCTTGCTGAGAGACATACAGTGCGAGTCCATGATTTGTTCTTGCAATTGAGTTGACCCTCCCTTTTGCCCATTGCTGACCCCTCCCTGTCCCTAGCTCTTTAGCTGTCTAGTTTTAGGTTTTGTCGTTTTAGTTTAGTTTTAGATTATCTTAGACTGTTTTAGACTAGTTTTAGTTTTAGACTATGTAGTTTTAGTTTAGTTTTAGACTATGTAGGCCAGGTTTTGTATTGTATTTGTTTGTGGTGGATGTTGTTGGTATATGCCTGTGAACAGGTCACACTTGAAAATGAGCCCTTGGGGCTCAGTGTGTTTTTTACCTGTATAAATAAAGGTTAAATTAAAAAATTAAAAAATTAAAAGATGAGGTAGAAGTTGACATGGCACTGCCCATATAATCACAGTTCATTTAGGGGAGGGCGCCCTCTAGTATTGCTAACTCTATGACTCAACCAGAGAATGTGTGATTCCACAACGTCTTTACATAGGTAAACAAACCGGTTGCCTATCTTGTTAATCATTCGCTATCTTTGGTTCAGTTGGACACAGCCCTGTTACATCACCACAGGACAACGAGGAGTGTGGACTCAGGGTTAAATAAGGGCGAATTCCATTTGTGATTCCATCAATTCCGGAAGTAAAATGGATGTCCGATTGGGGAAAAAAGGGGCATTCATTTTCAATGACTTTTCAAAACATCTATCTGTATCTGTGTGTCAGCAAGTCAACTGTGTGTGTCTGTGTGTTTTTGTGTGTGTGTGCGTGTGCGTGTGCGCGTGTGTGTGTGTGTTTACATTCTTCTGTAAGCGTTGAGATTAGACTCAAGAGTTTTAGAATCTCCATTGAAGCTGCTTGTTTTAGTCTCGGGTTGGGCTTAGGCCTTGTCTGTGAAACCGGGCCAGTGGGTTCTGGTTCTGGTTCTGATCCTGCTCTGCTCTCTCCAGTGGTGCTGGACCTCAGGGAGCTGTTCAACCTAGGCCGGGCCCAGTCCCCAGGGGGGGAGACGGACCGCAGGGAGATGGACTCAGCCAGCTTCCCGGACCGGACCCCCACCCCCAGCCTGGAGGTGACTAGGAGGGAGGGAGGGAGGGAGGATGGGAGGGATGGGAGGGATGGGAGAGGGAGAGAGGGAGGGAGGGAAGAAGGGGAGGAAGGAGGAAGGGAGGGGAGGGAGGGGAGGGAGGAAGGGAGGGAGGAAGGGGAGGAGGGAGGGAGGGGAGGAGGGGAGGAAGGGAGGAGGGAGGAATGGGAGGTTGAGAAGGATAGGGAATTCAAAGGGAGAGAGAGAGTGAAGGTTGGAAAGGAAGAGTGAGAAGTGAATATGAAGATAGAGACAGCTGTTATAACTGAGAGACAGAGAGACAGAGAGAGAGAGAGAGAGAGAGAGAGAGAGAGAGAGAGAGGGACAGAGAGAGACAGAGAGACAGACTGAGAGACAGAGAGAGGGACAGAGAGAGAGACAGAGGGACAGAGAGAGGGACAGAGAGGGACAGAGAGGGACAGAGAGAGACAGAGAGGGACAGAGAGAGAGAGAGACAGAGAGAGAGACAGAGAGAGGGACAGAGAGAGGGACAGATAGAAACAGAGAAGGACAGAGAGAGACAGAGAGAGAGACAGAGAGAGGGACAGAGAGAGACAGAGAGAGACAGAGAGAGACAGAGAGAGACAGAGAGAGACAGAGAGGGACAGAGAGGGACAGAGAGAAACAGATAGAGACAGAGAGAGACAGAGAGGGACAGAGAGGGACAGAGAGACAGAGAGAGACAGAGAGAGACAGAGAGGGACAGAGAGAGACAGAGAGAGACAGAGAGAGACAGAGAGAGACAGAGAGAGACAGAGAGGGACAGAGAGGGACAGAGAGAGACAGAGAGAGACAGAGAGGGACAGAGAGGGACAGAGAGAGACAGAGAGGGACAGAGAGGGACAGAGAGGGACAGAGAGAGACAGAGAGGGACAGAGAGGGACAGAGAGGGACAGAGAGGGACAGAGAGAGACAGAGAGGGACAGATAGAGACAGAGAGAGACAGAGAGGGACAGAGAGGGACAGAGAGACAGAGAGAGACAGAGAGACAGAGAGAGACAGAGAGGGACAGAGAGAGACAGAGAGAGACAGAGAGAGACAGAGAGAGACAGAGAGAGACAGAGAGGGACAGAGAGGGACAGAGAGAGACAGAGAGAGACAGAGAGGGACAGAGAGGGACAGAGAGAGACAGAGAGGGACAGAGAGGGACAGAGAGGGACAGAGAGAGACAGAGAGGGACAGAGAGGGACAGAGAGAGACAGAGAGGGACAGAGAGAGACAGATAGAGACAGAGAGGGACAGAGAGAGACAGAGAGAGACAGAGAGAGACAGAGAGAGACAGAGAGAGACACAGAGAGACAGAGAGAGACAGAGAGAGACAGAGAGGGACAGAGAGAGACAGAGAGAGACAGAGAGAGACAGAGAGGGACAGAGGGGGACAGAGAGAGACAGAGAGGGACAGAGAGGGACAGAGAGAGACAGAGAGGGACAGAGAGGGACAGAGAGGGACAGAGAGAGACAGAGAGGGACAGAGAGGGACAGAGAGGGACAGAGAGAGACAGAGAGGGACAGAGAGAGACAGATAGAGACAGAGAGGGACAGAGAGGGACAGAGAGGGACAGAGAGGGACAGAGAGAGACAGAGAGGGACAGAGAGGGACAGAGAGGGACAGAGAGAGACAGAGAGGGACAGAGAGAGACAGAGAGAGACAGAGAGGGACAGAGAGAGACAGATAGAGACAGAGAGAGACAGAGAGGGACAGAGAGGGACAGAGAGGGACAGAGAGAGACAGAGAGGGACAGAGAGAGACAGATAGAGACAGAGAGGGACAGAGAGAGACAGAGAGAAACAGAGGGACAGAGAGACACAGAGAGACACAGATAGACACAGAGAGAGACAGAGAGAAACAGAGACTGAGAGAAACAGAGAGGGACAGAGAGAAACAGAGACAGAGAGGGACAGAGAGACAGAGAGAAACAGAGACAGAGAGAGTGAGAGAAACAGAGAGGGACAGAGAGACAGAGAGAAACAGAGACAGAGAGAGTGAGAGAATGAGGGAGAGTTTGTGATAATGGTGGACTGTACATTAACAGAGATTACTACATTCACAGTAATCCAGCTTATCCTCTGGGGCTTGATTCTATGGTAAAAAATAGTGTGTGTGTGTGTGCGTCTACGTGTGTGTGTGTCTGCGTCTACGTGTGTGTGTGTGTGTGTGCGCGCGCGTGTGTGTCTGTGTGCGTGTACGCGCGCGTGTGTGCGTGTGTGTGCTTGTGCGTGTGCGTGTGTGTGCGTGTGTGTGTAGGACCTGTCCCCAGGCAGCATAGAGGAGGCTGAAGAGGCAGAGCCTGACGATGAGTTTAAAGACGCCATTGAGGTAAATCCTTCTGTTCTGACCACATGTTTTCGTTTAACACGCTCTCACCTTCATTTCTCAGCTACACATCCTCCCCGTCTCCTTAACTTTGTGTTTCTTTGTCTCTGTTTTTATTCCAAGCCCTGTGTGAGTATGACTGACTGACTGTCAACACCAGTCTTCAGCCCTGTTCAAATACTTTAGATTTGCATCGCCTCCTTCATTTTGTGCTTGGTGTTATCACTGATATAACATTGTCACCTTTGTTAAAATAATGGCTTATGTAAAATTTTAAGTCATATTTTAAATTAGAGAAAAAACTGATTAATTTGAGAAAAACCGAATAAACGTTTTTTTTTTTTTTTTTTTTGATTTTTCTAATTTGTAAAATAATATAGAATATATGATATTTAGGCTAAAACATAATTTTCCTCAAAAGTGACGTAAGCCATTATTTTAAGAAGGTGACGACATGATAGGATGTGCTTTTCACCTGTCAACTTATTCTGAATGATAACCTCAAGGAAAGAAGGAAGGAAGGAAGGGAAAGAAAGAAAGATGCATTTTTTAAAAAGTATTGGAACAGGGCCCCTTTCTTCTCCTCTTCCCCCTGCTGTCTGACTCCTCCTTCCTGTGCTGATGACTCACTTCCTGTTCTGTCTCTACCGTACGGCTGACTCAGGAGCCCCCCAGCACCTCACAGGTGAGTGGCGCCCCCCTCTGTCGGGAGTCAGAAGTGGTCAGTGGGTTTCTAGACAGAGACCTGTAGCATTAGAAACAAACTGACTAGTTAGCTCTATCTGAACTAGCTCTATCTGAACTATAGCACTTAGGCTAGAGGTGGGGATATTTACACCCACTAAGTTGTGTTAAAATGGAGTGTGTGTTGTTGCTGTGCTGTGTGATGTTAGCTAGGAGCCGTGTGTGCGTGCGTGTGTGTGTGTGCGTGTCTGTGTCTGTGTGTCTGTGTGTCTTTGTGTCTGTGTGTGTGTGTCTGTGTCTGTGTCTACATCTCCATCTGCGTGTGTGTGTGTGTGTGTGTGTGTGTGTGTGCGTGCGCCTGTGTGTGTGCGTGTGTGTGTGTGTGTGTGTCTAACTAACTGGCCCTTCCTGGATTTGGCTGCATTCATGTGGACCTATGGCAAATTCTTCCTTTTTTATTTTAGTTCCCCCCCCCCCCCCCCGAATTTGACGAAAACAAACACATGATCATGTTTTATTAGTTAGCTGACTCCTAGGTGACTTTCACCTACAAGCGTGGGGTTTTGAATTTCTATTGGGGGAGGAAAGTGTTTTTCTGGACCTCCTGAGAAACTGATCTGTCTCTTCTAGCCGGCCCTGTGTGTGGCCTTGCTCCCTAACAAGGAGGTGCCCCTGGTCTTAGTGGTAAGTGGGGAACCAACCAGCCCCTGTTTAGGTCTGCCAGCATGCCTGCCAGCATGTACAGAGTTGGCATGGAATCAGAGTGTGTTGGTGTTTTGTGGTGTGTGTGTGTGTGTGGGGGGGGGGGGGTGAAGGGTATGAGTGTGGTTGTGTGGTTGTGTGTGTGTGTGTGTGTGTGTGTGTGTGTGTGTGTGGCATGGTTGCATGTTTCTGTGTGTGCAACAGTATGTGTATGGGATGACTGGCAGGGAATCCTGTCTATAACTTCATCATACATCAGCACTGTACAATTTCATCAACCTCCAATTGATTGCGTATTGGCAGTCCTACATTACATCTTAAAGGGAGAGTTTACTCAAAATACAACTTGACTGTAGTAAAAAAAAAAAAAAAAAAGGGTTAGAAAAAAAGAGGAAGCTACAAACGGAGGAAAAAATATCACTCGCTAGAAATACTTTATTTTTAAAACGTTTTAATGGATGATTTCAACAGTCGTCAAACAAATGCATTTCGCCATTTGCCTTCTTTAGTTCGGCGTTCAGAAGTTGGACAGTGACATGCTTGGTTTGCACGGGAAGCTCAACAATGTCGTAATAACAAAATAGTGAGTGCTGGCCTAGTGGATCGTGAGTTGGACTGGTGATCAGAAGGTCATGAGTTAAATCCCACCTGGGAACACCACCACTAGTGTGCCCTTGAGTAAGGCACTCAGCCCTAAGTTACTCCAGGGAGACTGTCCCTGTAATCTCTAATTGTAAGTCTCTTGGATAAAAGCTAAATGGTTGTTGATCATGTACTCTGTAATAATGAAGACACACACACAGACACACACACACACACACACACACACACACACACACACACACACACACACACACACACACACACACACATACACAGACACACACACAGACACAGACACAATATTGTATACAATAGATACAAAATGCTGAAGTGCACAATATAAATACAAATACTGTTTATTAGCTTGACTTGTTTGTAGCGTTTTAAGATAACAACAGACAGATAAAATATATGGTTTTAATGAATTAATGATTATTTTATTTAATGTATTAATTAATTTAACTTATTAATGTATGAATGTATTCATACATTTTTAAATTAGTTTTAGGGTTTATGTTTTTCTTGTTAGTATAGTATTTTTGAGTTAGTATCACTATCGGGGCCCCATTCATTCTGAAAACAAGTCTGGGATATTTCCTCCAGCTCGTGTCCTGTCAAGTCGCTTTGGAATAAGGCATCTGCTAAATGCCAAAAATGTTAATGTAATGATTGACAGGCCTGTCCTGTGATTGACAGGCCTCTGGTGTGCAGTCGTGGCATATTGGTGATTGGTTCCCCCAGATCACACGGAGGAAAGCACACAGTCGACTGGGGGCTGAGACTAAGGTGCCAAGCCCGTCTCTAGAGGTGGACTAGGGGGTCTCTCTGTCCCCTGTGGTGGACTAGGGGGTCTCTCTGTCCCCTGTGGTGGACTAGGGGGTCTCTCTGTCCCCTGTGGTGGACTAGGGGGCCTCTCTGTCCCCTGTGGTGGACTAGGGGGTCTCTCTGTCCCCTGTGGTGGACTAGGGGGTCTCTCTGTCCCCTGTGGTGGACTAGGGGGCCTCTCTGTCCCCTGTGGTGGACTAGGGGGTCTCTCTGTCCCCTGTGGTGGACTAGGGGGTCTCTCTGTCCCCTGTGGTGGACTAGGGGGCCTCTCTGTCCCCTGTGGTGGACTAGGGGGCCTCTCTGTCCCCTGTGGTGGACTAGGGGGTCTCTCTGTCCCCTGTGGTGGACTAGGGGGTCTCTCTGTCCCCTGTGGTGGACTAGGGGGCCTCTCTGTCCCCTGTGGTGGACTAGGGGGTCTCTCTGTCCCCTGTGGTGGACTAGGGGGTCTCTCTGTCCCCTGTGGTGGACTAGGGGGCCTCTCTGTCCCCTGTGGTGGACTAGGGGGTCTCTCTGTCCCCTGTGGTGGACTAGGGGGTCTCTCTGTCCCCTGTGGTGGACTAGGGGGTCTCTCTGTCCCCTGTGGTGGACTAGGGGGTGGCTCTGTCCCCTGTGGTGGACTAGGGGGTCTCTCTGTCCCCTGTGGTGGACTAGGGGGTCTCTCTGTCCCCTGTGGTGGACTAGGGGGTCTCTCTGTCCCCTGTGGTGGACTAGGGGGCCTCTCTGTCCCTTGTGGTGGACTAGGGGGTGGCTCTGAGGAACCTCTCTCTTTCTCTCTCTCTCTCTCTCTCTCTCTCTCTCTCTCTCTCTCTCTCTCTCTCTCTCTCCCTCTCTCTCCTCCCTCCTTGGTCTTTTGGTCTGGTCATGCCGGTGTGTCACAGGAAGTGGTAGTTTGACCTCAACCTGTTTGGAACCTCCCCCTGTCGTCATGGGTATGTGAGGGTCATGGGTATGTGAGGGTCTTGGTTATACGAGGGTCTTGGTTATACGAGGGTCTTGGTTATACGAGGGTCTTGGTTATACGAGGGTCTTGGTTATAGGGGAGATGGTGTGCATGGTGTGTGTTTGTTTGTGGATCCATGGCCTCAGACATGGACCAGGGCTGGCCTGCATGTGGTGGGTGTTTGGGGGTACAATCTGCCCGTAGCTCCAGGTCTGGGATCAGCTGGGGGACAATGCTGAAACTCACCCTGGATCATCTGTGACGGGAGCTGGTGAAAGGGGGAACAAGTCAGTAACTAATCGAAATAAATGTTCAGACTTTTATTCTGAAAAATTTAAACAATTGTCAATGTTTATTGAAAATCAATGACACTCGCTAGTCAAGCCAAAACATTGCAATGCAATGGATTCCGTTGAGTCATCCCCCATTACTACCTAGTTAATTATAACACTACTTTCCATTGTTAGCAGGCTCACAAAACAAGCTGTGTTAGTTGACTAGCGAGTGTGTCATAGGTTTTCAACGACGCTGAAATGTATTTACATTTTTCAGAATAAAAGTCTGAACATTAAATCGGTGGCAGACTCGTTCCCAGTTTCACCAGCTGCCGTCACGTTATGTCAAAAGGGCAATTTCATCATATTTGCATGTCATCAAATGTGTGTACTCTTGGCTCCCCCTGGTGTTCATTCTGGGAAACACATCCAGCTAACCCTCCAAAGTGGCTGCTCAACAACCAGCTATGCTCACTGTATCTCAATATTAACATCCCCCCCCCATCTCACCTGTCTTCACCCCAACCTCCCCCTCACCGGTCTCTCTCTTTCACCTCCCCTCTGTCTCTCTTTTCTTTCTCTCCACCTCTCTCACTCTCTCCACCTCTTTCACCCCCCCGCCTCTTCTCTTCTCTTTCTTACCCTTC
>NC_137675.1:27084079-27109079 GCF_963989245.1 Nansenia antarctica | reverse complement strand
CCCCACAAACCACAGACACCAAGCGACCATACATAGGCTTAGCGGAAAAGCGAACATTTGGTCTTTCGGCCCGTCGGTCTTAATCCTATCCCAACAGAGATTGATTTGTTGTGAGCTGTGCTGTAATGTTGTCCCATCTCCCCCCCCCCCCCCCCGGCGTGTCTCCCTGCCCGGGCTATCACAATGCGTGGTCTGGCCTGAGAGTGTGTGTCAGAGAGGGTAGATAGTGTGTCTGGGACTGGGCTCATGTCCAAGAGTGGAGCCGGGCGGCCAGGCCCCAGACAGAGTTTGATTGATCACAGGCTGACTGCTTCTCCTCTATCATCGTATGTCTCTAAAGACTACAACATCAGCGGCTGTTTGTATACATTACCTTTGAACAGAGGGAGGGGGGGGGGGGGCGAGAGCAAGAGACAGAGAGAGAGACAGAGAGAGAGAGAGGTCACTGTGTATCTTAATGACGTGTATCTGGATATATTGTAGTTAATTCTCATAAGGCTTATGCCAATACACAGCTGTCTGCCTATACAACTGTATCCACATACAATACAATGAAGATTTGACCAAAGAGACAGTTATACAAGGCTTTGTCTCATTGCTGTCTCTCCTTCTGTGTGTGCATGTGGGTGTGTGTGTGTGTGTCTGTGTGTGTGTCTGTCTGTGTGTGTCTGTGTGTGTGTGTGTGTGTGTGTGTACGGTGTGTGTGTGTGTACGTTGTGTGTGTGTGTGTGTGTGTACGGTGTGTGTGTGTGTGTGTGTCCCATAGTTCCATAACCTGCAGGAGTTGAGGCACAGCGCGTCTCTGGCCAACAAGGTGTTCATCCAGAGGGACTACAGCGAAGGAACCACCTGCAGGTTCCAGATCAAGTTCCCCTCCGAACTGGACAGCAGGGTGAGAGGGGAGGGAGGGAGGGAGGTGTGATATTATGAAGATGTAAAGGGCAGGGTAGAGATGGGTGTGTGCAAAGGGAAGGGACATGAAGAGGAAAGGGGGAGGAAGAGAGAGAGAGAAAGTGCATAGAGAGGGATGATACTAACTGTTAGCTGTGTCTGGCTAACCGTTAGCTGTGTCCGGCTAACCGTTAGCTGTGTCCGGCTAACTGATAGCTGTGTCTGGCTAACTGATAGCTGTGTCTGGCTAACTGTTAGCTGTGTCTGGCTAACTGTTACCTGTGTCTGGCTAACTGTTAGCTGTGTCTGGCTAACTGTTACCTGTGTCTGGCTAACTGTTTGTTCGCTAGATCGAGCGGACGCTGTTCGAGGACACGGTGAAGACGCTGAACAACTATTACGCTGAGGCGGAGAAGATTGGCGGCCAGTCGTACGTGGAGGGATGTCTGGCCTGCGCCACCGCCTACGTCATCTTCCTCTGCATGGAGACCAGATACGAGAAGGTGAGACCAGATATGAGAACGTGAGACCAGATATGAGACCAGATGCGAGAAGGTGAGACCAGATATGAGACCAGATATGAGACCAGATATGAGACCAGATATGAAAACGTGAGACCAGATATGAGGTGAGACCAGATATGAGACCAGATATGAGCAGGTGAGACCAGATATGAGACCAGATATGAGACCAGATATGAGACCAGATATGAGAAGGTGAGACCAGATATGAGACCAGATATGAGACCAGATATGAGAAGGTGAGACCAGATATGAGACCAGATATGAGCAGGTGAGACCAGATATGAGACCAGATATGAGACCAGATATGAGACCAGATATGAGAAGGTGAGACCAGATATGAGACCAGATATGAGACCAGATATGAGAAGGTGAGACCAGATATGAGACCAGATATGAGCAGGTGAGACCAGATATGAGACCAGTTATGAGACCAGATATGAGACCAGATATGAGAAGGTGAGACCAGATATGAGACCAGATATGAGAAGGTGAGACCAGATATGAGACCAGATATGAGGAGGTGAGACTTCGTCCAAACGGGACATTTCCTCTGACCCTTTGGACATGCTGTCTGTCTGTCTGTCCCTCTGTCCCTGGTGGCTGTCTTTCTGTCCCTCTCTTTTTGGACATGCTGTATGTCTGTCCCTCTGTCCCTGGTGGCTGTCTTTCTGTCCCTCTCTCTTTGGACATGCTGTCTGTCTGTCCCTGGTGAGTGTCTTTCTGTCCCTGATGGCTGTCTGTCTGTCTCTCTGTCCCGGATGGTTGTCTGTCTGTCTGTCCCTGGTGTCTGTCTGTCTGTCTCTCTGTCTGTGGTGTCTGTCTGTCTGTCTCTCTCTCTCTCTGTCCCTGATGTTTGTCTGTCTGTCCCTGGTGACTGTCTGTCTGTCTGTCTCTCTGTCCCTCTGCCCCTAGTGACTGTCTGTCTGTCTGTCTGTCTGTCTCTCTGTCCCTGGTGGAGAAGGAAAGTGAGGAGGAGGAAGGATGTGACGAATAGAGGGGAGACTATTGGGACCAACCACTGAGTTGACCTCCTTTCTGCTCTCTCCCTCTCTCTGTTCTCTCTCTCTCTGTCTCTCTGTTCTCTCTCTCTCTCTCTCTCTCTCTCTGTCTCCCTGTTCTCTCTCTCTGTTCTCTCTCTGTTCTCTCTCTGTTCTCTCTCTCTCTCTGTTCTCTCTCTCTCTCTCTCTCTCCTGGTCAGGTGCTGAAGAACATCGCCAGGTACATCCAGGAGCAGAATGAGAAGATCTACGCTCCCCGAGGTCTGCTCATCACCGACCCCATCGAGAGGGGCATGAGAGTCGTATCCTTACCCTGTGTGTGTGTGTGTGTGTGTGTGTGTGTGTGTGTGTGTGTGTGTGCGTGTGCGTGTGCGTGTGTGGTGCATGCGGGCGGGCTGTGTGAGTGTGAGCACTTGTGTTAGCTCCCTGAGCAGATATCTAGGCCTTAGTGGTCTTAGGAGATGTTTAGGCGTGACCCTGTCAGACACACGGGTGCTCTGACCTGGATAGGAGGAGGAGGAGGAGGAGGAGGCTACAGTAAAGGACCTGGATAGGGCTGCATAGAGGAGGAGGAGGAGGAGGCTACAGTATGTGTGTGTGTGTGTGTGTGTGTGTGTGTGTGTGTGTGTGTGTTAGCGTGTGTGTTAGCCTTGACCCGTCGTTCCCCTCTCAGATTGAGATCTCCATCTACGAGGACCGGGGCTCCAGCGGCTCCAGCTCAGGCAGCAGCTCCACGTCCGGCAGCAGTGCTCGGTGACTGGGGACACACGGCCGCCGCGGCCCCCTGGCTCCCCTGGAGGTCCGTCTGGGGAACCAGGGCCACTGACCGCGGGGCTCCGTCACTATACTTAACACATGCATCCTTCCCTTCTTTCCTTCCTTCCTTACTTCCTTGAAGCGAGGGCAGATCTGTATGCGGTTAGATTAGCGAAAGTGAGGTTACCGCGGTGTGGTAACGGTTCTTCAACTAGTCCTCCAACGACCTCTCTCAGATCTGTGTGGAAGGAAGGAGGGAAGGAGGGAGGGAAGGAAGGAAGGACAGAAGGAAAGATGCAGTTTTGAAGTATTGGAACGAGGCCTAATCCTCACCGAACCCAGCTGCATCACGTGCGGCCGGTCGACCACAGACCCCCAGACCAGAACCTAACCAGACCCGCCGACCAAACTGGAAACTGGACCACGACCGAACCACACAGGAGTGGATCAGATCTAATCGAGAAAACTAAATCCAACTTGGGGCAAATCTCAAATCACAAATCTCAAATCACAGCCTGTTCCCCGCGGTGTTTAACTTAGCCCTTTTTGTACGAGAGTCTGAAGGGGATATGGTAAACGCGGCGCTCCGTATGAGGAGGTGTAGTAGTCTGTAGGAAGTAGGGTGTCATTTGAGACCACACACACACATACACACACACACAGACCACACACCCACTTACAGTACCTGCCTGTATCTAGAGTGGAATATTACAAGAGTGGCATCAGTGAGTTTCCACTACTGTAGTTCCCATACAGCTTCCTGATTTACTCAGTATAGATTTTAAAAATATATATTATTGGACTAAGAACTTAAGAACCGGTTGCCTGGCAACAGGCTCGGTTAGTATGATGTAAATGAAATCATTTGCCACGTTGGCCAATAGAAAAACGTCCCGACTTCATTGGCGCCACTCTTCCTCATAGAACACTCTAGTCTGTATCTATGTGGCAACGGATCTCTAGAAGGGCTGCGTTCGTCGTAAATTCGCTCTGGAAAATCTGATCAGCACTCATGGAATGCCTCTTGTCCAATCAAATTACTTGGTCCCCCTTTATGACGTTGAACCCAGTCAGTGTGCGCTCCGGCGCTGTCAGAGCTGAATTTACGAACGCACCCCCTAGACCTGCGTAGTTCTGCTGAACTGTACGTCACCTGGACTGGCAGACTGACTGAGCGCAGACCAATGTAGCTTGTTACCATCCGTATACATGTAGCTAGCAGATCTGTTGTCCCGCTCGCGCCCCGCGTAGCTTGTAACCAGACACCCCACCTGAACTAACCTCCTTGTACCACAGTGCGGACCAACAACTCTCATAGATCCTACTTATGCAAACACCGAGGTTAATGTAGCATTCTTTCAGGGTGATAAAAACAAAAAAAAAAGAAAGAAAAAAAAAAGAAAGAAAGAAAGTCTTCCTTTGGAACGTTATCCGTTTGAGAAACGCACATTCCTTCGTTTTCTTTGCTATATGAAACCTCCAAAGAACCATAACTGCCAAAACTCCAATCTCCTCCCCAATGTGAAGTGTCTTTGTTTATGGTGACATAATACTGTATTTATGCAAACATAGGGAACAAACTTTCATAATGCTTTGTTGTTTGATACACATGAGGTGTGTGTGGCTGTAGAGGTATGACACATCAAATAAATAATACTGCTCCACCTCAGTATACCAAGGGATCCTGTACTGCCTGTCCATACTGTGTGTGTGTGTGTGTGTGTGTGTGCTGCCTTTGTGTGTGTGTGTGTGTGTATGTATGCGTGCAGCCTTTGTGTATGTGTGTGTGTATGTATGCGTGCAGCCTTTGTGTATGTGTGTGTGTATGTATGCGTGCAGCCTTTGTGTATGAGTGTGTGTGTGTATGTGTATGTATGCGTGCAGCCTTTGTGTATGAGTGTGTGTGTGTGTGTGTGCGCAGGTCTTTGTTCTAGATTGGGACGTTTGTTTGTTTGTCTGTTAGCGATGGCTAAAGTTAGCTAGTGGCTATTTAAACCTGGTGCTTCTCTGTGGCTCAGTTGGTAGCGCATGACGCTAACAACGCTTACGTTGGGGGTTCGAGTCCCACCGTGACCATATCTGCTGGGAAATGTATGCACTCACTGCAACGTAAGTCGCTTTGGATAAAAGCCGCTTTTTATTAAATAAGTAAAACATTTTCTTCAATTAGCGGCCTAATATAAGACTGTGGACATTTAGCACACATTTAGCTCAAATCAATAAGGACAATGTGCTGATATTAGTAAAAACATATTCTCCTACCCTCCTACTGATTCCCAGCGTTGAAAAAAACATCCCAGTCCTTATTTTTCCACAGACTGCGGGCGGAAATGGATGCTTAATGAACCCTCTAGCTCTGTGGTTGACAATGGTCAGAATCAGAATCAGAATCTGAATTCATTCGACATTGGCATTGCAGCAGAAATACAAAATCAATAATAGAATAAGCCGGATATCAACAACACAATCAATGATAGAATAAGCAGGATATAAACAACACAATCAATGATAGAATAAGCAGGATATAAACAACAGTCAACAATCAACAACAGCTGTATATACAATAGCGTCAATAATAGCAGCAGAATGCAAATCAGCATATCAACAGATTTACACAAACACAGCTCTCTGTATTAACGGTCCTTAAGGCATAAACAAGCTATGGCGGCCCATGAACACACCGGAGGGGGGGGGGGTACTCCATCAATGTCACTAAAGGAAAATCCAGGCTTATTTTTTTCTTTCCACAAGTCTCGTGTCGTGAGATTTATCAAAATAAACCTGGATTTTTGTATAAGTCTCGCGAGAGTTATCAAAACATGCCTGCACTGTTCTTTAGCGACATTGACGGAATCACCCCCCTGGACGACACCAGAGAAGTCACACCGTCACCTCTCGTTCAGCTCCAGCCACACCGCGCGATAGCCCGCTTTGTGTGTGAAACCCAGGGCGGAAAACAACCTGCGGGAGGCGCCATTGCCCTCCTCCACGAAGCAGTACACCGGATACCCCCGCTGCTGCCTCAGCCGCCGCGACATGGCGGCGACCAGCAGCGACGCGTAACCGTGATTACGGTGCTCAGGCTGGGTGTAGAGCAGCCCCAGAGCGGCGTGGTGGTAGAGGAGCAGCCAGGACACGGGGGGGGGTTGTCGGTGCTCCTCCTCCTCCTCCGCCTGCCCGTCCCTCACCTCCACACACAGGCTGGGGTGGTGGAGGATGTAGCTCCGCACGGAGGCCAGGCTGCTCTCGGTGCCTCCGTACTTCCAGGTGTTGTTGACCAGCTCTGCGTCACCGGGGGTCAGGGGTCGCAGGGTGCATCCAGGGGGACTGGTAGGACGGGGGGTGGTGGTGTTGTTTCCTGGGGGGGTGGTAGGAGGGGGGGTGGTGGTGGTGGTGGTGGTGTCGTTTCCAGGGGGACTGATAGGAGGGGGGGTGGTGTCGTTTCCAGGGGGGGGGGGGGGGGGGAGGGAGGAGACGTTAATATTAGGGTGTTCCATCAACGTCGCTAAAGGAAAAGTCTTGTGACATTTAAGATAAGATAAGCCTAGGTTTTCCTTCAGCGACGTCGATGGAATACCCCCTAGGTGCCATGTCTGAGGAGGGCAATACCATCGGATTCTTGCTCTAGCCAATACTGAGTTGTTATAATTGATTGGTTATAACACTAGCTAGCAAGATATTTCAAACGTGTGCACTTATTACCGTGCTAGACGGGTTAAGAAAACAACATGTTTGGAACCTTATCTTTTTATTTCTTTTTTTTTTTTTAACACCTCAACAACTAAAAAACACTTCTGGATCGTTTTTTGTCTTCTTGCTCAAAACAGCTCTTGTATTCTGATATTTTGCAGAGAGCTCGTCTTCTGCCTCGGGCAGGAGCGTGTGTAATTACATCCCTCTGCTTTCTGGGTAATTTGAGAGAGTGGTTGTTGTTTTCCTTTCATTACGGGTCTCCCCCATGTGTAGCTGAGGGGGTCTGGTGTCACACTTTAGTGGTGAAAGACCACGTCAGGTCACGTACATGGCATACAGCCATAGTGAAATGTTTTATGAATCTAGCTCCTTGTACAACAACAGTCAATAAATCAACAATATACAAAATACAATATAATAAAGTGGTATGTTAGGTTCCCTAGGCTACCTCTGTGTGTATTCTCTAGACTACCTCTGTGTGTGTTCTCTAGACTACCTCTGTGTGTGTTCTCTAGACTACCACTGTGTGTGTTCTCTAGACTACCACCGTGTGTGTTCTCTAGACTACCACCGTGTGTGTTCTCTAGACTACCACTGTGTGTGTTCCCTAGACTACCACTGTGTGTGTTCTCTAGACTACCACTGTGTGTGTTCTCTAGACTACCACCGTGTGTGTTCTCTAGACTACCACTGTGTGTGTTCTCTAGACTACCACTGTGTGTGTTCTCTAGACTACCTCTGTGTGTGTTCCCTAGACTACCTCTGTGTGTGTTCCCTAGACTACCTCTGTGTGTGTTCCCTAGACTACCTCTGTGTGTGTTCCCTAGACTACCACTGTGTGTGTTCCCTAGACTACCTCTGTGTGTGTTCCCTAGACTACCTCTGTGTGTGTTCCCTAGACTACCACTGTGTGTGTTCCCTAGGCTACCTCTGTGTGTGTTCCCTAGACTACCTCTGTGTGTGTTCCCTAGACTACCACCGTGTGTGTTCCCTAGGCTACCTCTGTGTGTGTTCCCTAGACTACCACCGTGTGTGTTCTCTAGACTACCACTGTGTGTGTTCTCTAGACTACCTCTGTGTGTGTTCTCTAGACTACCACCGTGTGTGTTCTCTAGACTACCTCTGTGTGTGTTCCCTAGACTACCACTGTGTGTGTTCCCTAGACTACCTCTGTGTGTGTTCCCTAGACTACCTCTGTGTGTGTTCCCTAGACTACCACTGTGTGTGTTCCCTAGGCTACCTCTGTGTGTGTTCCCTAGACTACCACCGTGTGTGTTCCCTAGGCTACCTCTGTGTGTGTTCCCTAGACTACCACCGTGTGTGTTCCCTAGGCTACCACTGTGTGTGTTCCCTAGACTACCTCTGTGTGTGTTCCCTAGACTACCTCTGTGTGTGTTCCCTAGACTACCACCGTGTGTGTTCCCTAGGCTACCACTGTGTGTGTTCCCTAGACTACCACCGTGTGTGTTCTCTAGACTACCACTGTGTGTGTTCTCTAGACTACCACTGTGTGTGTTCTCTAGACTACCTCTGTGTGTGTTCTCTAGACTACCACTGTGTGTGTTCTCTACCACTGTGTGTGTTCTCTAGACTACCACCGTGTGTGTTCCCTAGACTACCTCTGTGTGTGTTCCCTAGACTACCACCGTGTGTGTTCTCTAGACTACCACCGTGTGTGTTCTCTAGACTACCACCGTGTGTGTTCTCTAGACTACCACCGTGTGTGTTCCCTAGATTACCACTGTGTGTGTTCTCTAGACTACCACTGTGTGTGTTCTCTACCACTGTGTGTGTTCTCTAGACTACCACCGTGTGTGTTCCCTAGACTACCTCTGTGTGTGTTCCCTAGACTACCACCGTGTGTGTTCTCTAGACTACCACCGTGTGTGTTCTCTAGACTACCACCGTGTGTGTTCCCTAGACTACCTCTGTGTGTGTTCCCTAGACTACCACTGTGTGTGTTCCCTAGACTACCACCGTGTGTGTTCCCTAGGCTACCTCTGTGTGTGTTCCCTAGACTACCACCGTGTGTGTTCCCTAGGCTACCTCTGTGTGTGTTCCCTAGACTACCACCGTGTGTGTTCCCTAGGCTACCTCTGTGTGTGTTCCCTAGACTACCACCGTGTGTGTTCCCTAGGCTACCTCTGTGTGTGTTCCCTAGACTACCACCGTGTGTGTTCCCTAGGCTACCACTGTGTGTGTTCCCTAGACTACCTCTGTGTGTGTTCCCTAGACTACCTCTGTGTGTGTTCCCTAGACTACCACCGTGTGTGTTCCCTAGGCTACCACTGTGTGTGTTCCCTAGACTACCACCGTGTGTGTTCTCTAGACTACCACTGTGTGTGTTCTCTAGACCAGAGGTTCCCAAAGTGGGTGCCGCGGCACCCCTGTCCGGGGGTGCCGCCAAATCTGCTCGTAAAAAAAATTATATATATATATATATTATAATAATACATTAATAAACGTTTGTTTATTACATGTGCAATGGAGTTCATAAGCAAATAAAATATATATTTCTCAGATTTGAAAGACATTAATTTACTAACTAGGCCTACTAGTTACTAACTAACTACTCCTCACTGAAGTCTTGGATCAAGCGGTGAGAATGGTTAATTATGTAAAATCACGCCCGCTGAAGTCACGGCTGTTCAGCACATTGTGCAATGAGATGGGGTCCGAGCATGAGGGGCTCTTATTACACACAGAGGTCCGCTGGCTGTCGCGGGGCAAGGTGTTATCCCGTGTCTATGAGCTCCGAGATGAACTGATCACTTTTGTCAGTGAGCACGACTTGCCATACAAAGAACAATTGGAAGATGAATCGTGGTGGATTAAGGTGCCATCAAGGTGATTTTACCCTTCCCAACCTCCTACTTGTGCGAGCTGGCTTTTTCTTCTCTAGCATACGTCAAGAACAAGACACGCACGCGACTGTCAGTGGAACAGGACCTGCGTGTCGCGCTGTCCACTATCTCTCCCCGCATAAAGAGACTCTGCTCCCAAAAGCAGGCGCATGTGTCCCACTAATGCGCACAACATATTTCTTTGTTTTGTATTTCTCTCAATTTTTACTTACTTTAAATTCTGTCATGATTATTATTGTTAAATTATTATAGTTGTGAGTTACCCGTTTGGTTCAGATGTGAAATAATAATCTCAGAATGAGCATTGAAATGAGAATTACATTTTAAGGCATTATTATAAGCCCCCCAAAAAAGCATTGTTCCATTGATTGATTATACAGGCCTTTGATATTTTATTTGTGTGAAGAATTCCCTCTGAGTCTCCTCCCATATTGTACAATCCTTGAGGGCCACAATTTTATTTAATGTAGCGATAGTTTGACTGACCTATGCATTCTTGCCCATCCATTACAGTTCATTTATGACTTTTATTATCTTGTTAAAATTCATTGGGGCAATACTTATGTATTATATATAAACACACATTTTCAAACCAATTCATCGTGTATTGTTTTTAGTTTAAGCTCCGAGGCATTTTTAAAATCTTCGTAGAGTTGGGGTGCCTTGGAGAAGGGGGAAAGCTTCAGGGGTGCCTTGGTTAAAAAAAGTTTGGGAACCTCTGCTCTAGACTACCACTGTGTGTGTTCTCTAGGCTACCACTGTGTGTGTTCTCTAGGCTACCTCCGTGTGTGTTCCCTAGGCTACCACCGCGAGTGTTCCACATGGCTGTGACTGTACCGTGTGTGTTCCACATGGCTGTGACTGTACCGTGTGTGTTCCACATGGCTGTGACTGTACCGTGTGTGTTCCACATGGCTGTGACTGTACCTTGTCTGAGTGTTGAGATGAGCGCTCTCCGTCAGCGTCATCACGTGCATCACAGTCTGCCTTCTGGTGAGGACCTGATTGAGAACAGCCAACTCCTCCACTGCTCCCACATGGTTGATGTCAACACCTCAGTGGAGTGAACGCACGCACGCGCGTTCACACACACAGAGCACATTCACATTCACACACGCACACGCGCACACACACACACACACACACACACACACAGTAAAAATGCAACTTATTTTCAACAGACACTGTACCATTTAATTATTGAGTCAGGTAATCCACAAGGTTAAATTATCGATCGATTGATTGATTGATTGATTGGTTGATTGTACCTGCTAACAGAGTGAACACGTCCCAGTCGATCACACCTGGAGCTCTCAGCAGGTTCCTCAGACTCTGGCTGTCTCTGGAGTACACACTGTAGATGTTGTACTCACCCTCTCGGTCTGCTGTACCCTACCACACACACACACACACACACACACACACACACACACACACACACACACACACACACACACACACACACACACACAGAGAGAGAGAGAGGAGACAAAACACTCAGTAGGTTCTATCTTCAAACTTTGGCTGTTTGTTACACACACACACACACAAAAGGAACATGTTCGTAGGACCTATACGTTAACACTTAAGTTGTTGTTCGTATCTGTAATCAAAATCAGCAAACTTCGCTACCGTGACGCAATGACGTTGCTAGGGATTTGTCTCTGCGTTCCTCCAGTATAACAGTTCCTCCAGTATAACAGTTCCTCCAGTATAACAGTTCCTCAGTATAACAGTTCCTCAGTATAACAGTTCCTCAGTATAACATCTCCTCAGTATAACAGTTCCTCAGTATAACAGTTCCTCAGTATAACACAGACTCTACGACACAACAGGGACATGGCGTATGTACGGCGCTCACGACGTGAGGTTTGAGAGCTGAAAACGAGAGGTGTTGCACCTTGACCAGAGGTTTGCAGACGAGAGCAGTGAAGCCCGGCCAGGAGTCAGCCACCACCTCCAGGTTGTGGGTCTTCCCGCGGTTGATGTTGAACAGGCAGCCGTAGACCTACAATCATAACGGTTGTTTTATTGCCGTGCAATCAACTTGCCAGTCAATTGTTGGAATTTCGTATATTTAATGCTCTAGGCACAGGGGTCGGCCATAGACGCCGACCATGGAGCAATTAGGGGTTCAGTGCTTTGCTCAAGGACACCTCGAATACGTGGCCAGCCGGGATTCGAACCGCAGAACTTGCGATCATTAGATCATTATCTAATTATTATTATTATTATTATTATTATTTTATCATTGGCTCTACCTCCTGAGCCATTGCTGCCTACAACGCAAAACACAGGACCGCTGTAATCCACTTAAACTTTACTTAACCAGGCAGGGGTAGTGGTGGGCATAGGGGGTAGTGATTTGGACTGGTGATCAGAAGGTCATGAGTTAAAATGTTCCTACGTGGGAATACACCACCAATAGTGTGCCCTTGAGTAAGGCACTTAGCCCTAAATTACTCCAGGGAGACTCCCTATAATCTCTAATCGTAGGCCTAAGTCGCTTAATAAAATAAAATGCCGAACAAACGACAGCCAGGCAAGTACGGGTAGAAAACAATAACCAAAAATAAAGAAAACAATAATCAAGACATTGTGAAGGATATACTACTACTTTAGCACTCAATTTACACACAAAAACAACAACAACAACAACAACAACAACAACAACAACAAACACAAGAGACATAAAGAGATGATGTCACCTTGATGGCCTCGGGAAACAACTGCTTTAGCACCTCCTCTGCCTCCTTCAACTCCGCAGGACCAAGAACTAACATTGTTCTGCCACCAGCAGTAAAGACAGTACTTTCTGTAGTTTATATCAACATAGCTTGTATAAAAATGGTATAAAGCTTAGCACATCTGGACACTAGGGGGCACAGTATACGTTAAGTTGAACGGAAGCACTTGTTGATTAAAGATTATTATTGTTCAGCATACAACAGAGTCAGCAGTCACTTCATTACAGTAACCTTAACGGGTTTTACGATGTTTTCTCAATAATGTGCCCTACAATAAATCAGGATTAGGTTCACCGACGTTCACGGCATGGTAACTAGGTAAAAAAAAACGCTTAGAAACAGTTTTTGATTTGCTTGCCAATACCTACTTTTTTGGAATCTGCAATATTTTAACGTGTTAGTTTATGTATATCGTCAATGTGTTAAGCGAGAGGACAAGTTTCAACTAACTACGCACTTTGGTTGCTCCAAGCGAGGTCTGCTACTCTCTTGAATGTGCAATAACAACTTCCGCATTTTCATCTGCGGCTGCGTTCGTAATCTCGCTCTGAGAGGGCCGGAATGCACACTGGGTTCAACGTCACAAAGAGACCAAGTCATCTGATTGGACAAGAGGCGTTCCATGAGTGCTGATCAGATTTCCAGAGCAAATTTACGAACGCAGCCTGCGTTTTCATCAGCGAACTCCGCCCACCTTGAGAAATAAATGAGGATTTCTTCCAAATAAAAGCGCCCACGTTAAATTTGTTCAAGCGTTTAAAAATAGTAAATATGGATAAAGGAAACAAGTTATATATGTACAGTAATTATCTCTGGAAATAAACATTAATTTAACATCCTCTCAATATATTATTTGTGTTTAAGGGTTTTAAGACTGCTGGACTGCATCAGGCACACATAATGGACTGTACAGATACATATTTTTCCAAGGCGTAACTTCATTTTTACTACCACTCTAGTCGCGCACTTCTAGAATAGTAATCATGTTCCAACCACGGTGTCAAACACAGTGTTGGCTTTTTACTGTACTCAGTGGTCTTTCTGAGGTGCTGTCCAAGGTTCTGAAATAATTTCCCTTAATGGAAATGTTGACATTTTAAACTAGGATGTATAAGGTGTCGGTTGTTCTACATAAAATAAATTCCCTAAAATGTTGTTTAGTCATAAATGTTCATCTGTTCAGGTACATAAGGTTCAGAGATAGGAAATGTTAGGATATTTATAGCATAGAGTACAGCACAGTGTTTTATTTGTATAGTATAGTATAGTGGATAGTGTACATAGCCTTTATTTATGTAAACCAGCTCTTTTCCCTTCTTGTTTTTAGTATTTTTTTCCTAGCACCAGGGGAGCCCCCCCTCCCAAATTTCGTTGTATGGTACCTGTACTATATCAATGACAATAAAGACCATTCATTCATTCATTCATTCATTCATTCATCTCTTACCTGGACTTGCTAGAACAGTACCTATTGATAAAACGAGGAAGAGGAAGCACAGAGGAAGGCAAGGAGACAAGGAGACAAGATGAGGAGACGAAGCCACTTTAGACTATTGAGACACAGCCTGAGTCATAGCACGCAGTGATGCTGGCAGGTCATGTGACCAGGAAGCTGACTGCAGACTAGCTGTCTCCTCTGCTGTCAGCAGAATTCTGGACCAGACAAGCACAACACAACACACAACAACACAGTAGATGAAAGTGGAAGAGCGTCTCTGACGCTACTGTGTTTGGCCTGAGCAGAGAGGAGATGCTGCTGGGACATGTCTAGCAAGCCTCTACAACCAGGATAGAGTGTCTGAGAGCACGGAAGCACAAGAGGAGAGGAGGAGGAGGAGGAGAAAGACGAAAGACAAACACCAGCATTCAGCCTGAAGGTACAGGTAGAGTATGGGTGTATTAACCTGTCTGACAGTGTTTTCCTGAAGCTACAGTACATAAGAATGTTGTCTGAATGTTGTAGCAGTGTTTGGGTTGCAGTGTATGAGGTGGATATGTCGTAAGAGACTAGAGGTGGTGGTGTATGAGTCAATAACACAAATACGTCTGTGTTTGAGTTAAGGTGGCAATAGAATTATGTTTCTGGTTGAGTTAAGATAGCAATAGAATTATGTTTCTGTTTTAGTTAAACTCAGGATACATAAGTGTCTATAAATTGTTATTTTTAAAAATGTAGTTTAATCAACAAAAAAAATAAGGGAAAAGGTAACATAATGTAGACTGCTATGGTATGGTGCTGGAAATAATGAATATGAGGTTAGAAAATAGTGAAGTGTCCCTTTCACCATTGGAGGGAGAAGAATGCACAACTGGTAAGACCAGCAACTTTACTCCTGCATGAATAGCAGAACAGTCCTGACTGTCTCGACACACTTCCAGAACACTGCTTTATCAGTAACCACGGCAACTGCAGCTCAGTGGCCTTGCGATTAGAGTGTCCGCCCTGAGTTTGGGAGGTCATGAGTTCGATCCCCGGCCGAGTCGTACCAAAGACTATAAAAATGGTACCCGATGCCTCCCTGCTTGGCACTCTGCATTAAGAGGTTGGATTCAGGGGGTAAGACCCTGCGACATACCAGAGTCATGTCCAGGTCATGTCCAGGGGGGTGTACTTGTACATCAAGTTGCCTCACGCTACGGAAACAGGAGATAGGCTCCTGCCCCCTAAGGGCCGTTAGGCTCGAGAACCATCGGTTCTCAAGGCTACTTACAGCGACAGCAGCTAGTCTTAGAAGATATTATCTCAACATTGAAGTTCAACAGAATCTGCTCTACCGCATCGAATGGCATGTTCTTTTTTTTTTTTTAAACAGTCTGTTCTCACGCCTCCTAAAATGCTGATTATGCTTTTTATCAAAATGGAGAAGCAAAACGTTCCTTGATAACAATCTACACTGCCTATAAAAATGCGTTCTCTCTCTCTCTCACCCAGACTGAAACCTTGTGGCGATGGCAGCTTTCCTCACACACATCGTTCTGGCGGCAGCTGTCGTGGTGTGTGTGTCGGGGGACAGGTGGTCCGAGCCGCCCTACAGGTCTGACGTTAGCGACGCGGCTAACTTTGCCATCGACTTCCACAATCACAGGAGTAGCTATGGCAACGCCTACAAGGTCCTCGCCATCCTCTCTGATAAAGCACAGGTCTGTACACTCTAACTGTCCATGGGCTGTAGGCTTCACACTGCACTCTACACACTACACACTACACACTACACACTACACACTGCACACTACACACTGCACACTACACACTACACACTACACACTGCACACTACACACTACACACTGCACACTACACACTACACACTACACACTGCACACTACACACTGCACACTACACACTACACACTGCACACTGCACACTACACACTACACACTACACACTACACACTACACACTGCACACTGCACACTACACACTACACACTACACACTACACACTGCACACTACACACTACACACTACACACTGCACACTACACACTACACACTGCACACTACACACTACACACTACACACTGCACACTACACACTGCACACTACACACTGCACACTACACACTACACACTACACACTGCACACTACACACTACACACTACACACTACACACTACACACTACACACTGCACCCTCCATAGTACCTCAAGTACCAGAAAACAACCTAATGAAAACTTCTGTAGCCTACTGTAACTAATATGCACAGGCATGTATAACTGTCTGTTATGGTTGGTGAGCTTTTCTGTGGTGTTTCTGGTTAAAGCAAATAATAAAAAAAAGTCAAATGTGTTTCCAATACAGAGGTTGAGGTCTGAGCTTGTGAGGGAGGAAGTGATACTACTGCTGTTACACTAACAATATCTGCACACTATGGGCCCTATTATGCACTTCTTAACTTGCCGTCTTAAGTGTTAATTAAGACGCACCGCCAGGTTAAGACCTACCGCCACCCTTATTATGCGCTTCATACGCGCTACTGCTATTATGCAGGTGTCGATAGGCGCCCACACATAAGACGTAAAACTCCCGTGCATATATTGCTCATTGTGGGAGTGTTCATATGTTAATAAAGTGCACTAGGCGCCCCTGCTATTATGCGGTCTGACTTTGCTCCTATCGCTAAGAAGTGGTTTGAAAAGTTCTTAAGTTTAGACTTCATGCACGTTTTGAAACACGAGCGCGCCTCCGCGGTTTGCGCATGCATGTGGGCACACATGAACACGCACGTGGCTCCACGGCAAGACGTCAATTACGGTCACAGTATAAATGCTTTATTTCAGAAGGGAGAGGCAGAGAAGCGCGCTGACCTCCTTCTCAGGACTTCCATAATAGCATAGCGCTAATGACTCAACGCAGCCGGTTCTTAAAGGGAATGGCACCTGGCACGCTGATTGGGTTGATTGAGAAGACGCCCAAAACACACCCATGACTAATTTCTTTGCTTAGCGCCGGGTTTTAGGCGCCCACTACCGCACGCATAATAGCAAAGTGGCCTTGACCACGCCTCCACGTCTTAAGTTTAGATCTACCGCCTCGTCTTATTGATGAAGTGCATAATAGGGCCCTATATCTCCAATGAAGAGCTCCCTGATGCTGAGTGGACTAGCCTGGTTAAATATATAGTAAAACTGATAATAATGATAATAATAATAAGAAATAATAATAATAATAATAATACACTTTATTTATATAGCACCGTTTTACAACCATGTGTAAGTGCTTTACAAATAGATAAAACACATACAGTATGCAAGTAAAAACTAAAATATAAAAGTAGAAACAATATACAGTTCATGAATTGTAAACTCTAAACCTCCCTCCTCTGCCTCCCAGATCGACCCCCCTGCCCGTGTCACGTACACCATGTCGGTGCGTGTGGGAGAGACGGTGTGTAGGAACGACCCTGGTGTTGACCTGGCTGACTGCAGCCTGCAGGACCCTGCACATGCTAAGGTTACCTACCACCAATCACCTTTCACCTGATAACACATGTGCAGGGGTCTGACCAATCACCTTTCACCTGATAACACTATGTAGGGGTCTGACCAATCACCTTTCACCTAATAACACATCTGTAGGGATCTGACCAATCACCATTCACCTAATAACACATCTGTAGGGATCTGACCAATCACCATTCACCTAATAACACATCTGTAGGGGTCTGACCAATCACCATTCACCTGATAACACATCTGTAGGGGTCTGACCAATCACCATTCACCTAATAACACATTTGTAAGAGTCTGACCAATCACCATTCACCTGATAACACATTTGTAAGAGTCTGACCAATCACCATTCACCTGATAACACATTTGTAAGAGTCTGACCAATCACCATTCACCTGATAACACATTTGTAAGAGTCTGACCAATCACCATTCACCTGATAACACATTTGTAAGAGTCTGACCAATCACCATTCACCTGATAACACATATGTAGGGGTCTGACCAATCACCTTTCATCTGATAACACATCTGTAGGGGTCTGACCTATCACCTTTCACCTGATAACACATCTGTAGGGGGTCTGACCAATCACCATTCACCTAATAACACATCTATAGAGGTCTGACTAATCACCATTCACTTAATAACACATCTATAGGGATCTGACCAATCACCATTCACCTGATAACACATATGTAGGGGTCTGACCAATCACCTTTCATCTGATAACACATATGTAGGGGTCTGACCAATCACCTTTCATCTGATAACACATCTGTAGGGGTCTGACCTATCACCTTTCATCTGATAACACATCTGTAGGGGTCTGACCTATCACCTTTCACCTGATAACACATCTGTAGGGGGTCTGACCAATCACCATTCACCTAATAACACATCTATAGAGGTCTGACTAATCACCATTCACTTAATAACACATCTATAGGGATCTGACCAATCACCATTCACCTGATAACACATATGTAGGGGTCTGACCAATCACCTTTCATCTGATAACACATATGTAGGGGTCTGACCAATCACCTTTCATCTGATAACACATCTGTAGGGGTCTGACCTATCACCTTTCACCTGATAACACATCTGTAGGGGGTCTGACCAATCACCATTCACCTAATAACACATCTATAGAGGTCTGACTAATCACCATTCACTTAATAACACATCTATAGGGATCTGACCAATCACCATTCACCTGATAACACATATGTAGGGGTCTGACCAATCACCTTTCATCTGATAACACATCTGTAGGGGTCTGACCTATCACCTTTCACCTGATAACACATCTGTAGGGGGTCTGACCAATCACCATTCACCTAATAACACATCTATAGAGGTCTGACTAATCACCATTTACTTAATAACACATCTATAGGGATCTGACCAATCACCATTCATCTAATAACACATCTATAGGGATCTGACCAATCACCATTCACCTAATAACACATCTATAGGGGTCTGACCAATCACCATTCACCTAATAACACATCTATAGGGGTCTGACCAATCACCATTCACCTGATAACACATCTGTAGGGGGTCTGACCAATCACCATGCATGTAATAACACATCTGATGTCTGTCTGTCTGTCTGTCTGTCTGTTTCCAGACTATGACCTGCCATTTTGTTGTGCTGGCTGTTCCGCGCTCTTCTGTTCCAAGTTACCTCCTGCAGGATGAGTGCACCTGATCCCCCCCCCCCCTCATAAAGATTAATGATGTCATGTGTACTGGAGTTCACATTCCAAATGACTTTACTGTTCTGCACAGTTCAGCACAGTAATATAACATTGTTATTATATTATTTATTTATTTTTTAAATGTAGGATCTTTCTTTTCATTTTTCTTTAATGTTTTACACATTATTACTTTTTAATATGGCTATTTCAGTCCTTTATGGTAGGAATTTACTGTTTATATGGTTTGTATGAAAGCACTCCTTGGCTAAAGATGTGACTGTTTCTCCTAATATTGTGTGTATTATGATGTATTGATTTCTGTGTGGGACTGTATTATTTAGGTGTTGTTTTGTTATTGTGTAATATAAACAATAAATATTGTGGACAGGTTGGACCTGCAAAAGACGCCTTGGTCTCAGAGTGTTTCCTGTGTATAAATAAAGGTTAAATAAAATAAATTTAAAACAAATAAAATACAAATACATTTGACTGATTGATCAAGTAGAGGTGAAAACTGCTGCTCTCTGGCGAGATCCTATTGGCTAGATGGCAGGAAGAGGGCGTGGCCACACACATGTCAAACCAACAAGTCGACACGAGCAGAGAAATCAAAAGTGAAACTCTGTCGCTGTGGGGGAAAGAAACTCCGGGGAACAGTTTACAGATGAGTCTTTTACTCGTGTGATTGAAGCCAAAACACTTTATACTTAGGTAATATATACATATAGGTAATACAGATAGGTAATATATACATATGCGTTTTTCCAATGATGACTGTGTAGTGTGTAGAGTACGCTCATTGATTTCATCTGTAGTGTAATGTCATCGTTCTCGTCTTTCTAGTCTTTCTTTTAGACTAGTTAGTAGAAACAGAACCGTAAACCTTTGTTTATGTCCATTGTGTGTGTGTGTGTTTTTGTGTGTGTGTGTGTGTGTGTGTGTGTGTGTGTGTGTGTGTGTGTGTGTGTGTGTGTGTGTGTGTGTGTGTGTGTGTGCGTGCGTGTGTGCGTGCGTGCGTGCGTGCGTGTGTGTGCGTGCGTGCTGTTGTGGGGGGGGGGGGTGCCTGCCTGTCCGTCTATCCCTCTCTTTCTGTTCATCTGCTGTGTTTGCCTGTCCGCCTGGCTGTCTATCTTGTCTCGTCTTTCTCTCTGTCCATCTGTCTGTCTTCCTGTCTGTCTGTCTGCCTGTCTGTCTGTCTGCCTCTCTGCCTGCCTGCCTGTCTGCTTCTCTACCTGCCTGTCTGTCTGCCTCTCTGCCTGCCTCTCTGCCTGCCTGCCTGTCTGCCTCTCTGCCTGCCTGCCTGTCTGCCTCTCTGCCTGCCTGCCTGTCTGCCTCTCTGCCTGCCTGCATGCCTGCCTGTCTGTCTCTTTGTCTGCCTGTCTGCCTCTCTGCCTGCCTGTCTGTATCTCAGTGATGCCGGTGGTCCAGTTCAGTGGCTGGCAGGTGGTGAACGAGAGGCGGAGGGTCCTGAGGTCCGGTCAGGCTCCGCGGGGCAGCCGAGCGTACACCATGTACCACGGCACCCACCGCTCCAACGCCAGCGCCATCATCACCGGGGGGTTCCGGCCATCGGCGGGAGGTACGCTGGGCCCGGGGGTGTACTGCAGCCGGGACATCGCCAAGGCAACGGGCTACCCCGGGGGCTGCTCCGCCGGGGAGCGAGTGGTTCTGCAGCTGCGTGTGCGGGTGGGGCGCGTGAAGAGGATGGACGGGCTGGGGGGGCCGCTGGCGGGGGGGGCCGCCTGGCAGCAGAGCGGCTACGACTCGGCCTGGCTGCCCCCCCGCCCCGGCGGGCACGAGGAGGACTGTGTGGCGGACCCCCGCAGGCTGGAGGTGACGGGCGTGGCGCACTGCACCAACGCGGCCACCAGGGGCACCCTGGAGCAGCTCATCAAACAGCAGAGACATGGGGGGGGGGGAGGAGGGGGGAAGGGGGGGAAGGTGGGGAGGGGGGGAGGATCAGCAGGGACGGGTGTGCAAGGGGTGTGCAAGGGGTGTGGTCATAAGATGAAGGATGTCCATTGCCTAGAGCTGTGTTGGGGGTGTGGTTCCAACGTATGCCCTTTTATGGACAAACATGTCTGCCACAGCAGAGGCTGAGAGGAGGAGCTACGACCATATTAGGCTTCCTATCTAGAGGATTCACTACATTAGAGGTTACGTTCGTAAATTCGCTCTGAGACCGCCGGAGCACAGAGTGACTGAGTAATTTGATTGGACTTAAGAGGCATTCATCACCAGTGCTGATCAGATTTATCCAGGGCGTATTTACGAACGCACCCTATTATGTAACCATTCAGAGCAGCTGCGGCTAGAGTTGATATATTTATCTCAATGACTCTCAGTCCTCATAGGGGTGACCTGGAAGACTGTATTTGAGGACGGCAGCTGTGATTACATTATTGGTTACTAATAAAGAGGCTAGTGTTTAGAAATCTGGGGGGTATTCCATCAACATTGTTAAAGGAAAATCTAATAAGGCTTATTAGTTATTTACATTTTTTTGTTTGTTTTTGTTTTTTATCTCAGGCCTTATTTGAAGGCTGATTGTGTTGAAAGTTGGCTTCGACTCCATCTATGCCCAACCTTTTCTGTTTCTTTACTGGTTTCTGTCTACACTGCACACTGCAATTCAAATTAATAAATGTAGTTATTTTAATTTAATTTCATTGAATTATTGAAATAATATGGTTAGTTGATGTCATGAAAACAGCAGTTGACGTCAATCAAACAATGACAACACCAAATCAATCAAACAATATTTGATAGTCATCAAAGATTGTAATGCTAATTAAAACAATATAGGCTATGTACGCCTATGTGCCTGTCTTCCCACAGTCCATGGTCGGCCTTCCCTCAACCACCACGTGTCCATGCTCGGTGTATTCCAGAGCATTCCAGTTGACCACATTTCCCGGTGGATAGGCTCTGTTGTCCGTGTAGTTGTTGATCTCACACGGGGTCAGAACCCGATCCCACATGTGTACATCAGTCTCATGTCCACAGAAGGAGACAGACGATCTAAACCCGGCACTGTAAGTGTCCTGCTGTTGACCCAGGACGACGCTGAGGGGGCCAGAGATTGGAGAGTGGCCGGCTCTCAGAGCTTTCTTAACGCTCGGTTTCCCGTTCACCCAGACCTGCGTCAGCCCCGTGCCGGAGTCCCACGTTCCGCAGACGGACTCCCACTGGTTCAGTTCGCCCGGCAACCCCGAGAAGTGGACAGGCGCGTTCGCAACTGTCACCCTGTCACCCTGTATCTAACTAAACGCCCCCTCCCTCTTAAGATGACGAACCCTTCGGCGTGGGACGGCGTCGCCAATGAGAAGATGGCCCTGGGGGGGTCCTGGTAGTAGTAGTCGGTGAACGACCGAATGCATACGGTGACCGCGGAGAAATTCTTCTCCATGCCGGGAATTATCTTGACGTGGGCGGTGCTCGATGCCTCAGGGAAGATGACCTCTTTACCTGACATGTCTGAGAGAACGACAACGATAGAAAGTAGCGTTGTCATTGACCTGCCGTGAACACATCATCACATTATAGCCTAGGCCTACTCATAACTGCAGGCTTTTGCTGACTGTAAACTAGCCTATACATGAAGAAACATAAATAGTTAAGTTCCCTATTCTACCTTCCACCTATTCCACCAGTGACAACAGGCAAACACAGGCACTGTGTGTCCTGCGTAAGTAATGGGACAGTGAAGCATTTTCTTTACTATTTATTTTGGCTCTACACTCAATATTGTATACACACAAATACCATCAAATAAAAGCTGAGAATCTCCTCTTTTACCTCATAGTAATGGTTTGATTTCAAACCCAAACTTCTGAAGCGTAGGGCTAAGGGGGGCCTTAGGGCATTATAAGGGCTGTTTGGTTCAGATTCTTCCAAAAGTACCAAATTTGGCCCAGATGTTGGTCCATACCATACCTGATCAATTTTTGATGGGCGCCAAGATGGGCCATATTGGAAAAATCCAATATGGCTGCCACCAAAAAAACAAAAAGGGCTAGAATCATGAATGATACCACTTTTTAGGGGTTTTCTGGGTCCTGTAATCTGATTCTGATGTTTTTTCAATGATTTGAGGTCAAGTTTACCCCTCAAAGTTAGAATAAAGGTCATTTGTGGGTCAAATCCAACTTTTTAAAAAATTCATTATTATTATTTTCGGAAATAATGTTTTGCCCTACAATGGTTTTTAGTATTTTTTTCCTAGCACCAGGGGAGCCCCCCTCCCAAATTTCGTTGTATGGTACCTGTACTATATTAATGACAATAAAGACCATTCATTCATTCATTCATTCATTAGATTTTTGAACTTGTCTGTTAGAGACAGGGGATTGTTTTAGATGCTGCACCTGCAGTTCTATTCGTTGCCTAGCAACCTTATTTAAATGCTCTGTTTACAGTTATACAGTTACAGTTATAGTCCTTGGGCCAAACCCCCAAATTGAACATTTCATTACCAAATTCTGGGCAAATTCTAGATGTGATTTTTTTATTCCTATACATCCCTAGATTATGTTTTGATATGATAGACCTTTTGGTTTGGCAGCTTATTAGTGGTTATCACCTCTTAAAGGTATGGAGTGCTTTTCTTCAAAACCGGAGTTTTGACAGAAAAAGTCCCCTGCCATATCTTGCTCCCCTTCGTATGATTCGCGCGTAGCTGTGCTGTGGTTGTGATAGAGACATGAGCCCTTTCATGTTCTTTATGCGCCTGAGTCTCCTAAAACCGTAGAGACCAACCCCGAGTCGATCAAAGCTTCCTGCGCGGAGCTAATATAACTTTCCCGCACCTACCCCCTACCGGTGAATGCCTAATTGTTTGTGGTTTTCCGGAGGTATTGTGCGGTAGGTGCGGGAAAGTTACCATAGCTCAGCGTAGGAGACCCAGGCGCATAAAGACCATCTGGGCTCATGTCTCTATCACAAGCACAGCCCGAGCTACGTGCGACTCACGCGAAGGGGAGCAGAATATGGCAGGGGACTTTTTGATGGGTAAAACATTTTACCTCATAGATATCACCATGAAACTTCCCCAGTTGATTACTTACATTGAGACAATAATTTTTTGTGGTCGGTTGCTGGAGGAACCAGGACGCCGGCTACACTGCACAGTTTAGCCCGAAATAGAGAGAGTGCTTTATCCCGCTAATAGAATACAGTTCCAGTAATAACACTTTTATGTCTATATTGTAATCATTCTCTTCATCTGTTTTTAAATGTTGATCTATTTATATCGGTCTATTCTTGCCAATTCCTTATTACCAGTGGAAAGGGGGAACGCTAAAACACTTTAGGACTTTCCGTTCAACGGAGGAATGTATAGAACTCGCATAGAGTTCATCTCGCATTTCCCCCGTTGATGTGACGAACTAAAAGCGGCAAGTAACAGGCACTTAACGTTACATGTTTTAAGGCTGATCTGTGCATGATAATGCTGCATTTTGACATAATTCTTATCGCATTTCCCCCCGTTGAGCTGTATAGCGGCACTTATTACAGTGAGGCGCTCTTATGACACGTAACTCCTCCTAAAGTCCCGGGTCGCTCCGTATAATGGAGAAGCGTTTCTGAAAGTACGGCACAGCTCGGATACAAATGCGGCCCGCGTCAACATAACCTTTAACTAACCCCAACATAACCTTTAACTAACCCCAACATAACCTTTAACTAACCCCAACATAACCTTTAACTAACCCCAACATAACCTTTAACTAACCCCAACATAACCTTTAACTAACCCCAACATAACCTTTAACTAACCCCAACATAACCTTTTAACTAACCCCAACATAACCTTTAACTAACCCCAACATAACCTTTAACTAACCCCAACATAACCTTTAACTAACCCCA
>NC_137675.1:26989079-27081579 GCF_963989245.1 Nansenia antarctica | reverse complement strand
GTAGCTTTTATCTTAGCTGAATCTCTTACCTTCAGGTCGAGTTTGTGTATTCTGGCTTCGCAAAACACCAACAGTAGCAGCCTAACAGCCGCGGAGATTGCGACCACAAACGAAGTTTGACTTCGGTAATAGGTCCAGTTGTAATATCCTCAAGCAGGGGAGGCTGGTTCATTAGGTGCAACTGGACAATGCCCCACCAAAGGGAGAAGAGAGAGATTTTTTTTCTATGACTTCTAGACAGTGTTGCTTCTGAATATCATAGTCCAATCAGCTAGTGTTCTGTGGCGTATATCATAGTCCAATCAGCTAGTGTTCTGTGGAGTATGTTCCAATCAGCTTCAAGTCCCGCCCCTTTCGGTGCATGTCCCAAAACCCCATAGACAAATGACCGAATGGCCTGAAGTTACCAAAATAGATTTTACATGCAAGTCTACGAGAACAGCCTAGTGCAATTTCGCGTAGTGTGAAAGTTGCCCCGAAAGGGGCGGGACTTGAAGCTGATTGGAACATACTCCACAGAACACTAGCTGATTGGACTATGATATACGCCACAGAACACTAGCTGATTGGACTATGATATTCAGAAGCAACACTGTCTAGAAGTCATAGAAAAAAAATCTCTCTCTTCTCCCTTTGGTGGGGCATTGCCCAATTGCCCCTAATGAACCAGCCTACCCTGCTGTAAAATGACAACTGTCCCAGAATGGACCCTCACACTCTAGGAACTACGTCCTAAGAGGAACCCAAACTGAGGACTGAGTGTGATAGCGTTGGAGCCGTAACATCCAACCTATAAAATCTAGCGAACGTGTGGGGCGAAGCCCAGCACGCCGCCGCACACACCTCCTGAATAGACACCCCTTTAAAGAGTGCCCAGGAGGTCGCCAAACCTCTAGTAGAGTGCACACGTAAGCCCGCGGGGGGCTGTAGACCCTTACTAGAGTAAGCCAAGGCAATAGCCGCCACTACCCAATGGGAAAGGCGTTGTTTCGACACTGGCTTTCCCGTGTGTGGATTCGCCCAGGATACAAACAACTGGTCACCTTTCCTGCAACCCTGAGTCCTGTCTATGTAAACACGCAGCGCGCGGACAGGACATAAAGTATGCAACCGCCTGTGCTCTTCCGAGGCAAAAGGCGGGGGATAGAAGGCAGCCAACTCTATAGGGGTGCAAGAGCCTATAACCTTCGGAATAAAGGCTGGGTTAGGCATCAGACTGACCCTAGAGTCCCCTGGGGAGAACTTTGTACACTCTCGGTGCACCGAGAGCGCATGGACTTCACCTATGCGCTTAGCCGAAGCCAAAGCAAGCAATAGGACCGTCTTTAGCGTTAACACTTTCACCTCCACCTGTTCCAGCGGTTCGAACGGTGGGCAGGAGAGAGCATCTATAGGGAGGTCCCATGAAGGAGCTAACGGCCTAGACGTAGGCAATTTCCTTCGGGCCCCTTTCATAAACTGGCACACCAACGGGTGCTGGCTTATCGACTTTCCACCCAGGCCAATATGACAAGCCGAAATAGCTGCCAAATAGACCTTAACGGTTGAGAAAGCCTTACCCCTCTCAATCAAGTCCTGTAGAAATGACAGAATAACTGTCACAGAACACTGAAAAGGGACAGCGTGTGACTCTGAGCACCAAGTCTCGAACACACGCCACTTATGCCCATACAACTTTCTAGTTGATGAGGCTCTGGCGCACTGAATAGTGTCGATCACCCCTTGGGGAAGACCCACTAGTGCAAGGTTGATCCCTTCACGGGCCAGGCCCACAGAGACAATCTCTCTGGGTGGGGATGGAATATCTCCCCCCGCGCCTGGGTCAGCAGGTCCCTGCGCAGCGGTAGTTGCCATGGCGGACCGGATAGGAGATGAAAAATCTCCGCCAACCAGTGCTTTCCCGGCCAACGCGGGGCTATCAGCACCATGGACAGATCTCCTTCCCTCACTCTGGCCAGAGTCGGGGGAATGAGTGCCACCGGTGGGAACGCATACAGGAGGGTCCTCGGCCACTCGTGCGCTAATGCGTCCACTCCCAGCGGGGCTCCCCGATCGCGCAGAGAGAAGAACAGGGGACACTGGGCGTTCTCTGCCGTAGCATAAACGTCCACGGTCGCTTGACCGAATCGTGACCAAATCTGTTTCACTACTTCGGGGTGAAGTCTCCAGTCTGCGTACAGTGGGTTGCCCCTGGACAACAAATCTGCTCCGTAGTTCAGAATGCCCGGTACATGGGTTGCTCTCAGTCTGTGTGCCATGGTGTGTAACTGGTGGGACCTCAGTCCCCCCTGTCTGTTTACATAGGCAACGACCGTGGAGTTGTCTGTCCTCACCAAAACATGATGTCCTCTCAACCACGGGAGGAAATGTTTCAGAGCCAAGTGAACAGCTAGCAGTTCCAGGCCGTTTATATGGGTAGAACGTAAGTGCGGGTCCCAACCCCCGTTTATCGTTCTCCCTTCGAAAGTGGCACCCCAGCCTCTCAGAGAGGCGTCCGTGGAGATTACTTTTCTGTTCAGGCCAGGTCCCATAGAAACACCCTGTGTTATGAAACCTGGGTCCTTCCACTGGTGCAGAGCCAGTGAGCAATCCCTGGAGACCCTCACACGACGGTGACCGTCGCGGTGGGGGTCCAGGCCCAGAGAGGCCACCCAGCGCTGGATGCCTCTCATGTACAGGCGCCCCAGGGGTATGGCCACCACAGCGGAGGCCATCAAGCCTAACAACCTCTGGCATTGTTTGAGGGTAACTATGTTGCCCCTGCGAAACAGCGCTATAGTCGCGCGCATCGTCTCCACTCTTTCTGGAGACAAAAACGCCTTGGCTCGGATAGAGTCCAGTGCGAGCCCTATAAACGCGATGCGTTGGGAGGGTGTCACCATGCTCTTTTCCATGTTTATTCGGAACACCAGATTCGTTAGGTGTTTCGAAATGACCGCTGTGTGACGCGCCGCCTCCTCGCGGTTGGTGGCTGCCACTAACCAGTCGTCGATATATGTGGCCACTCTGATACCCCTCTGTCTGAGAGGGGCCACTGCTGCCTCGGTGCATTTTACAAACACCCTTGGGCTTAGTGACAGGCCGAAGGGAAGGACCACATATTCGTACGCTATCCCTTGGAAAGCGAATCTCAGATATATCCTGTGTGGAGGATATATCGGAATGTGGAAATAAGCGTCCTTCAGGTCGATTGATGTGAACCAATCCCCTGCTCGTATGAAACTTAGCAGGGAAGAGTGTGTCAACATCCTGAATTTGTATTTTCTGAGATGCTGATTCAAGACACGGAGGTGTAGAATAGCCCTCATGCCCCCCCCTTTCTTTGGGACCAGAAAATACTTCGAGTAGAAACCTCTGTGGGTCTCCTCGAGAGGTACAACTGTTATAGCTCCTTTCTAGAGAAGAGAGAGATTTCCTCCTGGAGAATATTGGCTCGTTCGCCCTGAGCTCGAGAGTACAGTATTTCTCTGAATGGGGGTGGAGCGACACAGAATTGGAGCCTGTAGCCCCTTCGTAGTGTCCTCAACACCCAGTCTGACTGTGTGCAGTCTGCCCATTCCCGTTGATGCGTGGAAAGCGGGCTGACTGGCCAGTGGCCACACCGTCACATGCGAGTTGTTGGCGCCCCCTTGTGGCCGGGGCGCGCAACAGCCGCCTAGCGTGCCTTCCCGCGCTGTGCGCGGTCGGGCCGCTTTCTGCATCACAGCCGCGGGACGGGCTAGTCCCACGGTCTGCGTTATGGCAGAGAAAGATTTGTTTTTCAACTTCTCTTTTATTTTTATGCTTTTCAACATTGTTAACAAAGCCCTTGGCACTCTGCCTGGATGCGCTTGTCGGGACATTTTTAATACATTGTGCATTAACGTGCTTGAGTGACAAACAACTTTGTAGTATGAACAGTCTCTCAGCTTTCCCCCGGAAGGCGTGTGAACACGGACGCCGACCGTGGTCTTGCACTTTGTATGGAACATGTCGTACCGAACTTGCTCTGGAACGGAGCTGTGAGGGTACAGAGCGGTCAGCGAGGGGGGCCGACTGGACTCGCTCTCCTCCCGAGGAGAGGCTGTCAGATCACCCGCTTCTTCTTCCTCGCCGACGCGGCGGCCGGGGGAGGGGGCGGGGACGCCTGAGGTCTGTCCCGGGGAGCCTGTTTTCTGGCCCATGGTTTCCTGGGACCTCTGGGTGCCTGGGGCGCTGCCTGCTGTCTAGCCGCTCTGGGGATCTTGAAGGCAGGGGCCGGGCGAGAGATAGCCTGCGCATATGACTGCCGTGGCTGGGTCACGGGCGCTGCGGGCTGCGCTCTTCTCGGAAGGCACAGCTCCATAGCCTCATCCTCTCTCTTTTTCTCCTCACATCTCTTCTGCATTGAGGTGACTGCTGCACCGAAGAGACCCTGTGGTACGATAGGGGTGTTGAGAATTTCTTCTCTCTCCTTCGCCGACAGGTTGGTGAGACCGAGCCAACGCGCCCTCTCCTGCAGTACCATGAGAGCCATGGATTTACCCGTGGCTTGAATGGCCGTCTTGTGGAGACGGAGGATGTGATCTGTTGTGTACCTACTGTGGTTAGTAGTAGTGATGGCGAGATGAAGCCGACGCTTCGGAGCGTGTATCGAGTAACAGAGGCAGATTTTTGTGAAGCGCGTACCGAGGCGTGTGTTGATGACGTACGATTCGGGAAGTGGCTCGGATTTGGCTCCTCCTCCTCCTCCTCGTCATCACAACCCCCCATATCAGAAGCTTCGCAGCCTGTGACTCAAGGTAATGTATACTGGATACATTCTAATTGTCTTATTGTATATATTCACTGACACTGACAGCCTGTTTGTCTGTTTTAGGTAACAAACTGTGGCGTCGTTTAGACACCACAGTCCTGCAGGCGAGGACCCAAAATGTAACTGCAGATGCAACAGTGGAGGTCCATACCTACCTGGCTGAACCAAACATCGAAAGGATGCAGAACCCCCTACAGTATTGGGAAGAACACAAACATGTGTATCCTAATTTGTATAAACTTGCCGTTAATTATCTATGTACCCCAGCTTCATCTGTGCCCTGTGAAAGGATATTTTCAAAAGCAGGTGAAATCGTCTAAAAAAAAAGAAACCGCCTGAAGCCCAGTACTGTGGGGAAATTGTTATTTTTAAATAAAAATGAATAAAATGTTGTTGTTCCTAGTAACACAAGCACATTTATTCAATTCAAAGCTTCACACACCAAATCCACGGTGTCATTATCACTCTGCCTGCTATACATTTATTGTCCACTTGATGGCGCAGTAGAGCAAATGAAGCAACATGAAGCTTCGGTCCAAGTGTGACGCAATTTGATGGAAAGCTTCAACAGTTCAAGAAGCTTCATCTCGCCATCACTAGTTAGTAGGCTACTCAAATAATCACGGAGAAACGGACGGTAGTTTACTAGTTTCTTTACTTGGAGAAATGACCACGTTACATTGCAAGTCACTTCCTACATAGGAAAACTGGGAGGTACGTCCAACAGGTACGTAATCACGTAGTGACGTAACATACTCAGGCCAGGTAGAATAAACAATGCTAGAGCAATAGATGCAAACCCAAATACTCTACAACTCCTCCCCTTCTAGATAACAACAACATTAACACCATAGCATTTACTAGGTTGAACATAACTAACAATACCCTTGCTTTAAACGGATAACTAAACACACTAGTGTCTTATTCAGAGAGATAGTTTGTCTGGAGGTCTGTGGGTGCGTGTTGGATAACGTCTCTCCTCCGGGGGTGTGACCCCCGGGCTCGCACCACCAGCAGGGAGACCCAGGCGTGGGGTCAGGGGCCGACCAGGGCTAGGCAGACACCCCGTTACACGGTCGGAGGTCGGCAGGCCCAGGCTCTCCTGAGCAGTGTTGGAGGTAGGCAGGCTCAGGCTCTCCTGAGCAGCGGTGATACGTGCAGCAGGATCCACCACCTCTTCTGCAGTGCGTACCTCTGACCTCCGTAGTTGGTCAAGGTGGCGTCGCCAGACAGTGTCAGGAGCTACTTCTACAGTGTAGGACAAGGGCCCTTGTCTTTCTTTGATTATGCCGGGCACCCACTTGTGTTCTCCACGGTAATCCCTGGCCAGCACAGTCTGTCCAATCTCTAGTTGACGTGTTTCCCTGTCGTGCGCCCTTAGACCCTGTCTGATCTGCCGATCCATTACAGTCCGCCGCAGATTTGGCTTAAGCAAGTCCAGTCTTGAGCGTAACCCACGTCCCAGGAACAGCATGGCGGGTGTCCGGTTAGTAGTAGCGTGAGTGGCGTTACGGTAGGCAAACAGGACATTGGCCAGCTTCTGACGTAGAGAGAGAGAGGCATCTGCCATAGCTCGCAGACCTTGTTTTAGGGTTTGTACGAACCTCTCGGCGAGCCCGTTGGTAGCCGGATGATAGGGGGCTGATGTTATGTGGCGAATTCCATTGAGCTTCAGGAACATCTGGAATTCATTAGCCGTGAATTGTGGACCATTGTCACTTACCAACTGTTCGGGGATACCAGTTCTTGCAAAGAGGCTTCTCAACACGTCGATCGTGTGGGCTGTTGTCGTGGAGCTCATGGTGAACACTTCTGGCCACTTTGAGCATGCATCGACCACCACTAGGAATGTTGTCCCCATGAATGGACCGGCGAAATCAATGTGGATACGTTGCCATGGGGATGCAGGCCATTCCCAGGCATGGAGAGGTGCAACTGTCGGCTCATTCTGTACACGCTGGCAGCCAGAGCAATGCATGGCGAGCTGTTCTATCTGTTGGTCAATCCCCGGCCACCAGACGTAGCTCCTGGCGAGTGCTTTCATCTTCACCACTCCCAGATGGCCACTGTGTAGCTCTTCCAGCACCCTGGACCTGAGCTTGGTGGGGATGACGATCCTCATTCCCCACATAAGGCATCCAGAGTCAATGGTGAGCTCGTCCCTACGTCGGTAATAGGGAGTGAGGGGAGACCCTTCGTGGGTTGTCCAGCCAGTCTGCGTTGCTCTGTACACTTGTGAGAGAGTTGCCTCTTTCCGGGTCTCTCTCTCAATCATTTCCGCCGTCACCGGGAGGCTTTCGAGTTGCATGAGTGTGAACATCTCCACCGGTTCCTTGTCCCCCTTTGTCGTTGTTGCTGTGTCAAGTGGCAGCCGGGACAACCCGTCTGCGTTGGCGTGTTGCAGTGTTCTCTTGAATTCGATCTTGTACCGGTGCCCTCCTAGGAACAGGGCCCAGCGTTGCATCCGTGCTGCAGCTGTCACGGGAATCGCCTTCTGGGGGTTGAATATCGAGACCAGCGGTTGATGGTCAGTCACCAGGATGAACTCCCTGCCGTACAGGTACTGGTTAAACCGTTTTACGCCCCAGACCAGGCCCAACGCCTCCTTGTCTATTTGAGAGTAATTCTTCTCGGCCGGGGCCAGGGAGCGTGAGGCGAACGCTATTGGTCTTTCGGTCCCATCCCGCATCACATGTGACATAACGGCTCCTATACCATACGGCGAAGCGTCGCATGCTAACTTCACAGGCAAGGAGGGGTCGTAGTGTGTGAGTACTGTCGCCGATGTCACAAGCTTCTTCACTTCCTGGAAGGCCTGTTCACATTCTGTGGTCCATTTCCATTTCCGTTCTGCCTGAAGTAGTTGGTTCAACGGGTAGAGCACCGTGGACAGGTTAGGCATGAACCGGTTGTAGTAGTTGATGAATCCGAGAAACGACCTCAGCTGCTGTACATCCTGTGGCTGAGGAGCCTCCATGACGGCCTCGATTTTCTCTTTGCATCTATGCAAGCCCTGTGCATCGATGGTGTGGCCACAGTATGTGATACATGATTTAAAAAACTCACACTTGTCACGTCTGGCCCGGAGTCCGTAGTCTTGAAGTCTCTGTAAGACCTTCTGGAGGTTCTCCAGGTGTTCGTTATCGTTGGCCCCCGTCACAATGATATCATCTAAGTAGCACTGTGTGCCTGGAATCCCTTGTAACACCTGATCCATGGCTCGCTGCCATATGGCCGGGGCAGAGGCCACTCCGAAGACCAGCCTGTTGTATCGGTACAGGCCTTTCAAAGTGTTTATCGTCAGGAACATCTTTGAGTCTTCTTCTATCTCCATCTGTAGATAGGCTTCAGCCAGGTCCACCTTGGTGAACCGTTTTCCACCGGCCAGGTTTGCGAAGATGTCCTCAATCCTGGGTAATGGATATTGTTCTGCTTGTAGCACAGGATTGATGGTGATCTTGAAGTCTCCACACAGCCTCACTGCCCCTGACTTCTTTGCTACTGGGACAACGGGTGTGGCCCATGGACTCCAGTCTACCTTGGACAGGATCCCATCAGCTTCCAGGCGGTCCAGCTCAGCTTCCACTTTCTGTCGTATGGCGTATGGAACTGGGCGTGCTTTGTGGAAACGTGGGTTGGCTCCGTCTTGGAGAACGATTTTTCCCTTGATGTGTTTTAATGTCCCGATGCCGTCTTGGAATACAGGTGCTGCGGCATCCAAGACTTTCTCCAGTTTCACCTCTGTGGACTTGTGAGTGGGGTTTGGCGCCACCTGCAGGCTCTTAATGGATTTCCAGTCCAGCTGCAGCTTCCTCAGCCAGTCTCGCCCCCACAACGCTGGTCCTCCTCTTCTTACGACGTACAAGTCCAAAATGCGTTGTTGACCATTGTGTTGTACATCCACAGGCAGTACTCCGAGGGGCTTGATTTTCTCTCCAGTGTATGTTTTTAGGAGGATAGATGATGGGTTCAGCTTCTGGTCTCCAAAGTACTTCACAAAGTCAATGTGTGCCATCACTGACACTGCAGAGCCGGTATCCAGTTCCATTTGTACTTGTTTGCCATTCACCTGTGGTGCAAGCCAGATAGCTTTCCTGCCGCCTCCTTTGACATGGTAAACATCCAAGCTATTGGTATGTTCACTCTCCTCGTCTGACTCATCGTCTGCAGCCTCCTCCATGTTGTGCACTTTCCTGTTCTTTTGCGCACTCCACTGTGTCTTTTTTTCATTTTTGTACACTCTTGATTTTCCAGAGCGACACACCCTCTGGATATGTCCAGTTTTGTTACATAGTCTGCAGACTTCGTCTTTAAACCTACACTGTGATGGGGAATGTGAGCCCCTCCCACACCTGTAACATAGTTCTTGCTCTCTTGTTTGTGTGACGGTTGCCATTTTGTTTACATTTACTGCCTTTACTCCTGTCTGCAGTTCAACAGCATCCCTGGCTGCTGTTTCCATTGAGACTGCGATTTCCACTGCCCTTTTGAACGTGAGGCCGGCCTCTGTTAGCAGTCTCTTCTGTATGGCCTCACCAAGAATGCCACATACCAAACGGTCTCTCAACGCATCATTCAGTCCATTTGCAAATTCACAATGTTCAGTGAGTCTCTTCAGCTCAGCCACGTAACTGACTATGGATTCACCCTCATGTTGATTTCGTCTGTGGAATCTGAAACGTTCAGCAATTAGTAGTGGTTTTGGGGATAAATGTTCTTTCATTACCTCCACCAGTTGCTGGAATGTTTTTACGGAAGGCTTTTCTGGGGCGGTTAAGCTGCGCAACAGGCCATATGATTTCCCCCCCATCGCACTCAGCAACACTGCAACATGTTTGTCATCCTCAATGTCATTTGCCTTGAAATACTGTGAAATGCGTTCCGTATATTCGACCCAGTCATCCGTCGCGCCGTCAAACGGGTCAATTGATCCAATTCTAGCCATCTTGCCACGCTGTATAACTGGACTTTCACATTCACTTTCACATTCACTACTCACGTCGGAGTCACTAGTCTCCGTTTGTTGTTCCCGCGAAACAAGTTCGGTCATATCAGAGACAGGGTTCACTTTCCAACCACCTCGTCGCCACTGTTGTGTACCTACTGTGGTTAGTAGGCTACTCAAATAATCACGGAGAAACGGACGGTAGTTTACTAGTTTCTTTACTTGGAGAAATGACCACGTTACATTGCAAGTCACTTCCTACATAGGAAAACTGGGAGGTACGTCCAACAGGTACGTAATCACGTAGTGACGTAACATACTCAGGCCAGGTAGAATAAACAATGCTAGAGCAATAGATGCAAACCCAAATACTCTACATGATCCGTTATAACGCAGATTTCCTCCCATAGGGTAGGCATATTGTCTGGGTTAGCGGTCATATCCTCCTCCAGCTCAGCCTGGTAGGCTGATAGGAGTGCGGAGGCATTGAGAGCCCTCGCTGTCAGTGCCGCTGCTTTGTAGCACTTGTCAGTAAGGCTAGCCTGGAAGCGGTCCGACTTGGAGGGTAGGGACGGGGCAGCCGAAGATACGGGGGTCTTCGGGTGCAGGTGGCGCGCCACCACCGGCTCGACCGGTGGGATGTGGCGGAGGCCGAGGGAGTCCATCCCCTCACAATCCAGTCGAGAACCCCCGATTATTGGGTGTTTCTCGCTGAATGGCCGTTCTTTCCACGTAACTGCTATCTCATCGAGTAGCTCGGGGAAGAACGGCATAACTTGTTTCCCTGTCTTAGCCGCCGTCTGCAGTCTTTTGCCGTCAAAGCGTGACATAGCAGTTTCGGTTTGGGCGACGGGCCAGGGGATATTCAGCCTCTCCGCTGCTCGCTTGCACATGTCCTGCATGTCGCAGTCCATGGGAGACGGGGCGGAGGGTTGGTTACCTCCGTCAGGCGTGGGGGGCTTTCCAGCTCCGCGCCTACCGATTGATAATGAGGAGTCTTCCTCATCATCGGTGGACAAAATGAGGTCTGAGTCACGCGACCCTCCCTCATCATTGTCCGAGTCTCTCTCATAGCGAGCAGCGGTAAAGCTGTCAATCCCCTTGTCATCCAGTACCGGGAAACCGATGTCAGGGCTATGTGGCACTAAGTCCGCCCAGCATGGTGTCGGTAAACCTGGAGACATGTCCGCGTTAGACTGTGATGGCAGCGTTTCGGCTGCCTTACACAGAAGCGGATCTTCTCCCGACAGGCTAGCCATGCGACTTAGCCGTCGGCGGAGAAGTTTCTTGGGGAACACTGCACAGTGGATACACTCATCGGTAGAGATAACAGCGGCCCGGGCGTGGGTTAATCCCAGACACACTGCACACTTAGAGTGAGTGTCCCAGCTAGCCATTGACTTGCCGCACGGGCAGGTCTTCCGGCTAGTCTCGGCTGTGCTAGGTCCGCTAGCCTCAACGTTAGCCATTTCTGGCTAAGGGTTGTAGGCTAGCTGCTAGCAGGCCTCGCTACTTCACCCGTTAGCTTGTCAGCTATCAAGGGAAAACAGAGGGGCCAGGGGAGGGATATTACTATCTACCCGCTAGCAGTGCGTTATAGAGATAAAGTTATTTCTACTTTTGTCTCTCACACTGGGTATTGCTACCCGTAACCGTTCGGAGTATTCCTACTCGCAGAACAGGGAGTATTGCTACTCGCGTCGTTCAGAACGAGGAGTATCGCTACTTTTTTCGTTCCGAGCAAGGCGAGTATTGCTACTCGAATCGTAACACGGGGTATCGCTACCCCGAGTCAGAGTATTCCTACTCTTCAACAGAAGTATTTCTACTCCTGTGAACGTCAACGAAGTGCAGTTTAGCAGCAGAGCGCCCGTCGGCACGAGTTTGGTCGCTCGTATCTGTGGACTGTTTAGCTCTAGCCACCCGCACAGTTGTTGTCAGCTCCAGTGAGAAGCGAGAAAAGGTTTTTGAATGACGACGATACGATACGATAGTTCTTGTTCATGATTGGACAGCTCAGGGCTTGTGCCCTTTTCTATCCATCGTTTTGCTTGGATGTGGAGGTGTAGATGGAGGGGAGGAGCGGTAGCTGAGCCAATGGTAGATGGAGGGGAGGAGCGGTAGAGGAGCCAATGGCTTCCATAGGAGTTTTTTCTTTTTTTTCTTTTTTTTTTTCTCTCTTGATAGAAGATAGAAGAAGACAACAGGAAAAAGGCCAACATTGCTCAATAGTGCTTATGGGTGGATGCATGGAGGTTATTATCTAGTAAATGAAATAAAAATATAAAATCATAGAATCATATTGTCAGTCAGGATGTTGATGGTTATGGTGGATTGTTTTGCAGGATTATGGAGAGAGGTGTTCCGGTGGTCCATTGTGCTTCTCGAATTAACTGCGTCAGTGATGGATTGTTGATTGCTCGTTGGATATATTTCTGAGTGAGAATGGTGTTTCTTTGTTTGATGGTTTGGAGTCCGGACATGCTGTGGATGTATTGAGTGCTGATGTACATCGGGAGTCTGTATGCCATTTTTATTGCCTTGTTTTGGATGGTTTGGAGTCTGTTGAACTGGTGTTGTGAAGCTGTGGTCCAGGCTGGTGCTGCATATTCGAATAGTGATCTGATGTATGATTGGTAAACTTTGAGGATGATTTCTGGTGATGCTCCGTGTTTGTGTCCGCTGAGTGCTTTGAGGTGGTTGAGTCTTTGATTTCCTTGTTTTTCCAGGTTATTGATGTGAGTGGTCCATGACATGTTTCTTTGAAAAGTGACTCCTAAGAACTTTGCCTCTTTGGCCAGGGTGATGGGGGTGTTATAGAGGGTGAGGTGGACGACAGGTTTGAGATGGGGGTTTTTGGTGAATAATATGAGCTGTGTTTTGGTGGGGTTGAGTTTGATTCTCCAGGTGTTGGACCTGGTTTCTATTGTAGTGATGCATGATTGGAGTTTTTTGGCAGCAAGTGGAATGGATTTTGAATGAGTCCAGTAGCAGAGGTCGTCGGCAAATTGTGAAACATGTCCAATGGTGGGTGGGGGGTAGTAGATGTCTGAGATGTAGACGAGGAAAAGGAGGGGACTGAGGACTGCACCTTGTGGAACACCGGCTTCAGGAGTGAAAGGGGTGGAGAGGGACGTGTTGACTTTGACCTTGATTTGACGATTATGAAGGAAGCTTGATATTATGTTGTAGATGGGAAGTGGTAGTTTGAATTTATTGTCTTGGAGTTTGAAGAGTAGTCCGTTGTGCCACATTTTGTCAAATGCCTTTTCTACATCGAAAAATATTGCCATGGTGAATTCTTTTTTGGTGAAACTGCGGGTGATTGCTTCTGACAGCCGAAGGATATTGTCAGTGGTGGATCTGTTTTTGCGGAAGCCAGCTTGGTGAATGCCCAGGAGTCCCGTGTGCTCTATGTGCAATGTGAGGCGTGCAGTGATGGTGCGTTCAAACAGTTTCCCGATGTGACTGAGGAGGCTGATGGGTCTGTAGCTGGTGGGGTTTTTGGGGTCTTTACCTGGTTTGTGGATCATTATGACTGTGGCTGTTTTCCAGGGTAAGGGGAAGTGCCCGGTGGTGAGACAGGTAGTGAAGAGGAGGGAGAGCAGGTTCAGGTAAATATCAGGTGCTTGTTTGATCAGGATGGTGTCAATATTGTCTTCTCCTGGTGCTTTATTTTTCATTTTTTTGAGGAGGGCTTTGATTTCGTGGGGGGTTATTGGTTGTGACAGTGGGTGGTCAGCTGCTGGGATGAGAGGTGGAGAGGAATTGGTTGTGGCCTTGTCAACAGTTTCTTTCCAGTCCTGGTTGAAGTGTGGAGCTGAGGGACATGTGTGGATATTTTGAAGGTGGTTTCTGAATATATTTGCTTTTTCTTGATTGCTGTCGATGATTTGGTCTTGATGTGTTAGAGTTGGTATATTGTTTTGGCTTTGTGAGCCATTCATGTTTTTTATTTTTTGCCAGAAACTACGTGGGTTGGTTTTGTAATCATTGTCCAGTTTTTTGTAGAATGACTTCCATTTTTCCTGTTTGCGTAGGGTGAGCTGCTGTCTGATTTGGTTCTGGAGCCTGTTTATTTCTGCTTTGGTGTCAGGTGATCTGTGTTTGAAGTAGTGTCTGCGTAGTTTTCTTTTCTTTTTGATCAGATGTAGGATGTGGGCTGGGAGCTGCTGCAGTGGTTTGGAGGTAGTGTGTAACGGGATGCATGTGTTGCGTGCCTGGGTGAGGATTGATCCAATGTGTGTGGCCAGCTGGTCCAGTGAGTGGTGGTCGTGTGGGATCTGAGTGATTTGTGTGGTTTGTTCGGTGATGTATTTCCTGTAGTTTTCCCAGTTGGCTTTTTTGTAGTTGAACCGTGGTTGTTGTGGTATGTGTTGGAGTTTAAATGACGACAGACGCTGTGTGTACGCTTTATATAGGCGGAGGGTCCCGTCCCTCGTGACACAAGCGTCGCCTGGGCCAGCCAATGGGCTGGCGCAGTGTAATTCAGTTTCTGATGAGGTCACGCAGGGGGCGTTCCCATAGTGAGATACGAAACGAATACTATGAAAGAGAACCAGGGTTTCCGCGGTGTCTTGAAAAGTATTAAAAGTTGATAAATCAATTTTGGGAAAATCAAGACCCTTAATAAGTATTAAAAAGTCTTATTATGAATTTTGTAGGTATTTTTCTGAATTGGACTCTGTCCAAAGAGTTTGAGTCCTAAAAACGTTTAGTAAAAGTTTGTGAATTTATTAGTTTAATTAAAAAACAAAGATGAACCGGAAATTCTTTTGTATGATAGTGGTCTAGTCTACTGCGAACTAAAACGGTTAAGTTAAAGGTGTCACTGATGTGAACGGTTACAGCTCGAAGTGGCGGTGAGGTCTGGAAAAATATTGAATAAGTCTTAGAAAGGTATTGAAATTACCCTCAAGATTCCTGTATATACCCTGTATATACCCTGATAACATTTCAACTAACCCTAACAGAGGCGTAACTTTTTAACTATTTTTTTAGTTGCATTTATTCAGTTACTAGGTTGTTTCAAAAGTCACGCCCGAATTCCATGGATCAAATAGGAAAGTGATTTCATAAATACTTCTCAGTTGCACAGTGGGTCATCTCTGGCTATTTGGATCCTTTCCGAATGTCATGACTTCAAGTTTATTTGTTAGGTCACATGACACAAGTGTAACAGAGTCAAATTCTTAGACTTTGGATTCTGACATTACATTGCACCACAAAGCAGATATTGAAGTCTATTCTGAGATATTGAAGTCCATTCAGATATTGCAGCACAATGCAGACTTTGTACATTAGCTGAATCTAAATGTTGAATCCCCTGCCGGCCTCATCAGATCTACTACTATGCTGACGCCCAGACCAGCCACACCACCTACCCTGACGGCATGGAGGTGCTGCTGTTCCCCAGCAGCCAGACTGGTGAGACTCAGCTCCTTCATACTGGACCTTCCCTGGGACGCCATGAGGAACATCCTTATTTCCTTCCATCCAGCCTGTTCTCCTTTGACCTCAATCCTCCTCTGAGTCTCAATCTGTGGGGCGGCTGTGACGCAGGTGGTAGAACCGCCGTCTAATGATCGCAAGGTTGGCAGATCGGTGGTTCGAGCCCCAGCTGGCCACATGTCGAAGTGTCCTTGGGCAAGACACTGAACCCCAAATTGCTCCCAGTGAGCGGGCCGGCCGGCGCCTTGCATGGTAGCTTGGCCGCCATTGGTGTGTGAATGTGTGCGTGAATGGGTGATTGAGAGGCCCTTGTAAAGCGCTTTGGATAAAGGTGCTATTATAAAAAGTGCAGTCCATTAACTAACCCAGTCCATTTACCATTTACCATTCAAACTATACTCTCTTCTCTCCCTCACCCACTCCCCCCACATAACCATTGAACACTATAAAAACACTTATGTTGTGAATCCCTCTTCGGCTCCGCCCCCTCCTGCCTCGTTGGCGCTCGTTGAGCCTCATCAGGCTCAAGTGGAGACAGCTGGACCTTCCACAGCAGGCTATCAACTCAGGAAGAGGCAGCCCTATAAGAAGCCCCAGAAACCTTCCTCCGACGCTTGATTATTTTGACCCATGTGGTTAGTTGTTTGGCTCTCCCTGTTGTCGATTCTAGTGCTAGTAGTTTTCACGTCCGAGTTTTGTTTGTTTGTTAACTGTATTTTGTTAACTCTTGTTGTTTTCTTTGTTTACCCTCGCTCCCCGAAGGAACCTGCCTTCCCTGCCTAGACCCCTGCCTGCCTATCGACTACGTCTCCTGCCTATGCCCCAGCCTGCCTGCCGACTACTTCTCCTGCCTAACCCCCAGCCTGCCTGCCGACTAATCCCCCTGCCAAACCCCCCCTGCCTGCCTGCTGACTATTCCCCCTCTCTGCTCTGGACTGGTTAGTACACGTACATATTTCAACACTTCACTCATCTACATATCTACACCACACTAGCTCTTGCACGCTAGACACTCACACTCAGACACATAGAGTACAGTCCCACTCACACCTCATTTACATTTTCTAGTTTTCCAGCATCCACACATTCCCCCCACTTAGGTCCCGTTAGAGTAGGTTTATTATTTTGTCCATTTTAATAAATCCTTTTATTGTTATTTGCCTCTTGTGTCCGTCTGTTCTGGGGTTCTGCCACACTTGACTCTTTTCTTAGTTACATCATAACAGAATAATCAAGCCATAATGAGTCAAGGCAGAACCTCGGGGCAGACGCCCACAGTTAAGCCCAACCCAGTTTCCCATTCTGTTGACGAGCTTGTTTCCGCCCACGCGGCTGAGCTCGCGTCCCTCCAGGCGGAGTTGAGTAAAGCTTTCCCCTCCGTTCAGGGTAACATCGCTGAGCTCCAGGAGTCGTCCACCTCCGCCTCAGCTGCTCTCACCTCCCTTGCTGGCCAGATGGGCACTCTTGCCTCTGCGGTGGCTTCCATCCAGCTGAGGCTGAACACGCTCCCTGGAGGAGCTGCAGTCCCTGCTCCCCCTGCTGATTCACCGGGGGTTCCAGCCTCCCCAGGGCGAGCTCCCGCCCAACCCGAGCCCAACCTGGTTACCCCTCGACCCTTTGGAGGGAACTTTGATCTGGGCAGAGGGTTCCTGACCCAGTGTGAACTTTTTTTTTCTTTCCAACCATCCAAGTATGGGTCAGAAGAGGCTAAAGTAGCCTTCGTTATGTCCCTCCTGGTGGACAAGGCTCTAGACTGGGCCATAGCCGTGGTGGGCAGAGACCCACATCTTGCCCAGGACTACGAGGCGTTCCGCCGGGAGTTTTCCTTTTTATTTGACCACCCCTCTGACGGTGCGGACGCCGCCTCCAGGATGCTGGAACTCCGGCAAGGCTCCAGGACCGTCGCGGACTACACCCTAGAGTTCCGGATCCTCGCCGCCGACAGTGGGTGGGGAGACATAGCGCTCCGTTGCGCCTACCGGCGGGGTCTGAGTGAGGCGGTGAAGGACCTTATCGTCCGGGACCGCCCAGGCTCCCTTCAAGAACTGGTCACCTTGTCCCTTCAAATGGATGAGCGCCTGCGGGAGCGCCGCCAGGAGCGCAGCCAACGCGCCGTGGGGCCCCCTCACTCGGTCCTCAGCCGCACGTCCTCTCTCCCCCGTTTTGCGGCCGCCCACTCGGCCCTGCCCCCTCGGGTTCCCATGCTCTCCCCAGCCCCATCCACCTCCGAGTCAGCAGAGGAGCCCATGCAGGTCGGCCGGTCCCGCCTCTCTCAGGAAGAGAGAGAGCAGAGAATGCGGGGCGGGCTGTGCCTGTATTGCGGAAAACCAGGACACGTCCTCCGAACCTGCCCGGCGCGGCCAAAAGACCCGGCTCACTAAAGGAGGGGTTTTTGGTGAGCCGTGCCTCGATCCCCCAACCCATCAAGAACCACAACCGGCTGTTCCCAGCCACCCTCTCCTGGGGTGAGGAGTCCTTTTCTGCCGGCGCCCTCATTGATTCCGGGGCCGACGAGTGCTTGATGGACATCTCCCTCGCTCGTCAGGCCGGCATCCCGCTCGTTCCCCTCGACCATGCCTTGTTCCCCCAAGCCATCGATGGTAGGCCCTTAGGTAGGATCACTCACAGCACTGAATCCCTCACCCTCACCATGTCCGGTAATCACGTCGAGACGGCACGTTTTCTTGTCCTCCATGCCCCCACTGCACCCCTTGTATTAGGTAGGCCGTGGTTGGAGAGACACGATCCCCACATCTCCTGGACCACTGGGCGGATTTTGGGCTGGAGCATCCCCTGTCATGCCAACTGCCTACGCTCCGCCCTCTCTCCGTCCAGCGGTCCCAGGCCCGTAGTCTCTCCCCCGGACCTCACTGGTGTCCCCTCTACGTATCTTGACCTGGCCATGGTATTTAGTAAGGACCGCGCCCTTTCACTTCCTCCTCACCGGCCGTATGATTGTCCCATCAACCTCCTTCCCAAGGGTCGTCTCTACAACCTCTCGGTCCCGGAGAAGGAGGCGATGCGCAATTATATAGCCGAGTCCCTAGCCTCGGGTGTAATTCGACCATCGTCTTCCCCCCTCGCGGCGGGCTTCTTCTTTGTGGCGAAGAAGGATGGTGGCCTGAGGCCCTGTATAGATTTTCGTAGTTTGAACACCATCACTGTTAAGAATAAATACCCACTCCCCCTTATGAGTTCCACTTTCGAGCCACTCACTCACGCCCGGGTGTTCACTAAACTTGACCTCCGCAACGCCTACCATTTGGTTAGGGTCAAGGAGGGGGACGAGTGGAAGACCGGGTTCAACACCCACCTCGGTCACTTCGAGTACCTGGTCATGCCCTTTGGCCTGTCCAATGCCCCCGGAGTCTTCCAGGAGCTGGTCAATGACGTGCTGAGGGACATGATCAATGTTTTCGTGGTTGTTTACCTGGACGATATCCTGATCTTTTCCCCGACCATGGAGGAACACCACCAACACGTGCGCCTGGTCCTACAACGGCTCCTGGAGAATCGTCTCTTTATCAAGGCGGAGAAATGCGTCTTCCACTCCTCCTCAGTGACGTACCTGGGTTACGTCGTGGAAGAAGGGCAAATGCGCGCCGACCCGGCTAAAATTAAGGCGGTGGTAGAGTGGCCACGACCCACCGACCGAACACAACTCCGGCGCTTCCTCGGGTTTACCCGGCGGTTCATAAAAGGGTTTAGCCAGGTGGCGGCCCCTCTCACCGCTTGTACCTCCACTGTTCGCCCGTTCTCTTGGACCCCTGAAGCTGAGGCAGCCTTCTCCACCCTGAAGGGCCTTTTTACGACCGCGCCGGTGTTGGCCCACCCGGATCCAGCCAGGCAGTTCATCGTGGAGGTAGACGCTTCAGACACGGGCGTCGGGGCCGTTCTCTCCCAGCGGTCGGAGGAGGACCAGAAGGTCCACCCGTGTGCCTACTACTCTCACCGGTTTGACCCGGCCGAGAAGAACTACGATGTGGGCAACAAGGAGTTGCTGGCCATCCACGCTGCCCTCGGAGAATGGAGGCACTGGCTGGAGGGGGCTAAGCTGCCGTTCCTTGTGTGGTCTGACCACAAGAACTTGACTTACATGAGGACGGCAAAAAGGCTTAACCCTAGACAGGCACGCTGGGCCCTGTTCTTCAGCCGATTCGACTTCACCCTCACCTACCGCCCGGGGTCAAAGAACGTCAGGGCGGACGCCCTCTCCCGGCTGTTCCCGGGGGAGTCCTCGGATATGCCGGTGACCCAAGACACCATCCTCCCCCCTACCCGGGTGGTAGGGGTCGTCACCTGGGCCATCGAGTCAGTGGTCAGACAGGCCCAGCGTGCCGAGCCGGACCCAGGTACCGGACCCCGTCACAGACTTTTTGTTCCCTCCACTGTCCGGCCGCAAGTGCTAGAGTGGGGGCACTCTAGTCACTTTGCCTGCCACCCTGGCTCACACCGGACGGCGGAGTTTATCAGCCGGCGATTTTGGTGGCCCACACTCCGGGGGGACGTTAAGGAGTTTGTGGGTGCCTGCACCACCTGCTCCCGGAGTAAGGCCTCCCATCGGCCCCCTTCAGGCCTCCTATGTCCCCTCCCTATCCCCGGTCGTCCTTGGTCCCACATCGCTTTGGACTTCGTTACGGGGCTCCCCTTATCCAAAGGTAAGGACACCATCCTAACCATTGTGGACAGGTTTTCCAAGGCTGTCCACTTTGTCGCCCTTCCCAAGCTCCCCTCCGCGGCCGAGACTGCTGACCTCCTCACGCTCCATGTGGTGAGGCTTCACGGGATTCCCCACAACATTGTGTCCGACCGGGGCCCCCAGTTCATCTCCAAGGTGTGGCAGGCCTTCTGTAAGGGAATTGGGGCCTCAGTCAGCCTCACCTCTGGATACCATCCACAGTCCAACGGACAGGCCGAGCGGACCAACCAGGCCCTGGAGGCAGCCCTGCGTTGTGTCACCACCAGCAACCCCGCCTCCTGGGCCAAGTACCTACCATGGGTGGAGTATGCCATTAACACCATGGAGAGCTCTGCCACGGGTATGTCCCCTTTTGAATGCTCCTTGGGCTATCAACCTCCTCTCTTTCCCCAACAGTAGCTGGAGGTGGCAGTCCCGTCCACCAGGGTCCACCTCCGCCGGTGTCGGCGCATCTGGAGGACCACCCGGACCGCTCTGCTGCGGGCCACTGAGCGGTCCCGTCGCTGTGCCGACCGGCGGAGGGTGCCAGCCCCGGCCTATCGTCCCGGCCAGAAGGTCTGGCTGTTGGCCCGGGACCTGCCCCTCCAGACCGCCCAGACCTCCTCCCGTAAGCTAAATCCCCGTTATGTTGGGCCCTACACTGTTGACCGGATTATTAACCCTGCAGCGGTTCGATTAAACCTTCCCCCTGCTCTCAAGGTCCACCCAGTATTTCACGTGTCCCTCCTCAAGCCTGTTTCCACTAGCCCCCTGTCCCCCCCCGTTCCAGCCCCCCCACCTCCCCGGGTCCTGAAGGATGGCGACCAGGTGTGCACGGTTGACCGCCTACTGGCTGTCCGCCGTAGGGGACGGGGGTTCCAGGATCTGGTGGACTGGGTGGGTTACGGCCCCGAAGAACGGAGCTGGGTGCCCCCGTCCTACCTCGCCGACCCCACACTCCTGGAGGATTTCTATCGGGCCCACCCGGACGCTCCAGGACGGTCGTCAGGTGCCTCCCCTAAGGGGGGGGGTACTGTTGTGAATCCCTCTTCGGCTCCGCCCCCTCCTGCCTCGTTGGCGCTCGTTGAGCCTCATCAGGCTCAAGTGGAGACAGCTGGACCTTCCACAGCAGGCTATCAACTCAGGAAGAGGCAGCCCTATAAGAAGCCCCAGAAACCTTCCTCCTGTGGGAGTTGCAACAAAGAGACGACAGACGTAGGTTGGAGTCGAGGATGTTTACTTCTCTCACTTTCTGCTACATGCTAACATACACTCTCAGTGACAACAACAATAACTTTTCCCGGAACCGGAAACCCTTGCCCCTTTAACCCCCACTCTTAAAGGTACAAACCCTTCTTGGTGAATGTCTCTTAATGTGAATCACCACACAGGCCCCCCCAGAATTCACCAACCCAGAAGGTACAAAAAACCAAGATAACCATTAAAAGTCCAACTGAACAGGCAATCCATGAACAGTACTACAGTTAACGTGGCGGGGGGCGGATCAAGCGGCCGAAACGGCTGCGCTTTGCAGGAGGGGGATTAAGGGTGAGAACTGGAACTGGAGCTGGAACTGGAACTGGAACTGGAGCTAGAGCCCGGGCCATGGAAGGGACTGGGGCAGGGACAGAGGTTGGGACAGGGACAGAGGTTGGGGCAGGGACAGAGGTTGGGGCAGGGACAGAGGTTGGGGTAGGGGGCCGCCCCCGCCGCGGGGGTAGGGCCAACTGAACTGGCTCGTCAATGTTCAAGTGAGCAGGCTTGAGACGGTCTATAGCGACCCGCTCTGACCTGCCCCCCATGTCCACCACAAAGTGCTTAGCGCCCGCCTCCAGGACACGGAAGGGCCCGTCGTAGGGGGGCCGCAGTGGAGCCCGATGGCTGTCGTGTCGGATGAAAACGTACTTCGCCAATGGCAGGTCCCTGGGGACGTAGGACTGGGGGAGGCAGTGACGTGATGTCGGAATGGGGACGAGGTCATTCACAATGCCCCGGAACACAGTTCTATGAGAGGCGGCCGACCAGGGAGCTGCAGCCTCTGGAAGAAACTCCCCAGGAACCCGCAGTGGCTGGCCATACACCAGCTCGGCGGACGAGGCCTGGAGATCCTCTTTGGGGGCAGAGCGAAGACCGAGCATGACCCACGGGAGGCGGTCCACCCAGCCACTGTCCATCAGGCTGGCCCGAAGAGCGGCCTTCATGTCCCGATGGAACCGCTCACAAAGTCCATTGCCCTGCGGGTGGTACGCCGTAGTGCGGTGGATCTTCACCCCCAGGTGCTCAGCAACCGTAGTCCAGAGCTCCGAGGTGAACTGGGGGCCCCTGTCGCTCGTGATGTCACCTGGTGTGCCAAAGCGGGCCACCCAGCACCCAATGAACGCCCGGGCCACCTCCGCTGCCGTAGTAGAGGCCAGGGGAACAGCTTCTGGCCACCTGGTGGTCCGGTCCACCATGGTGAGGAGGTAGGTATATCCGTGAGACGGGGGCAGGGGGCCTACCAGGTCCACATGCACGTGGTCAAAACGCCTCTCTGGCACCACAAACGGTGCCAAAGGGGCTTTGGTATGGCGGTGCACCTTAGCGCGCTGACATGCCACACACGAGCCAGCCCAGGTTCTAACGTCCCTCCGGAGGCCAGGCCAAACAAACTTAATCCCCACCAATTTAGCCGAGGCTTTCACCCCCGGGTGGGAAAGGCCGTGGATGGTGTCGAAAACCCTGCGCCGCCAGGCAGCCGGCACCATAGGACGTGGTTGGCCGGTGGAGACGTCGCAGAGGAGAGTGGCTTTGGCCGCGTCGAACACCACGTCCTCCAGCTGCAGTGCAGTAGGAGCGACCCGGTAGGCCTGAATGTCAGAGTCTGCGGCTTGGTCCGCCGCCATGGCGGCATAGTCGAGTCCTAAGTGAACAGACCCGACGACCGCCCGTGAGAGGCAGTCGGCGACGAAGTTGTCCTTGCCCGCCAAGTGCTGGATGTCCGTGGTGAACTCGGAGATCGCCGAGAGCTGACGCTGCTGACGCCCAGACCATGGCTCCGAGGTCTTGGCCATGGAGAATGTCAGTGGCTTGTGGTCCACGAAGGCGGTGAACTGGCGGCCCTCTAACAGGAATCTAAAGTGTCTGGTGGCCAGGAAAAGACCCAGCAGTTCCCTGTCAAAGGTGCTGTACTTGCGCTCGTTGTCGCGGAGCTGTTTGCTGAAGAAGGCCAGCGGCTGCCAAGCCCCGTTCACCCACTGCTCGCACACCGCCCCCACTGCATAGTCAGAGGCGTCCGTCGTGAGGGCGACCGGGGCCGTGGAAGACGGGTGCGCCAGTAGAGCAGCGTTAGCCAGCGCGTTCTTAGCAGCCCCGAAAGCCTTGTCCATCTCCGGGGACCAGTCCAACACGTCCTTGGGCCCTTTTCCCCGCAGGGTCTCGTACAAGGGACGCATGAGGTGGGCGGCATGGGGAATAAAACGGTTGTAAAAATTCACCATGCCCAGGAACTCTTGTAGAGACTGTATCGTGCGGGGACGGGGGAAACTGGTGATGGCCTCCACTCTGGCGGGAAGAGGGGCGGCTCCCTGCGGAGCGACATGGTGTCCGAGGAAGGTGATGGATGACTGCCCGAACTGGCACTTGGCTGGGTTTACAATGAGGCCGTGGGCCCTGAGCCGCTCAAACAACTGCCGGAGATGTGTCATGTGCTCCTCCATGGACGCGCTGGCCACCAGAATGTCATCCAGGTAAACAAACATGAATGGCATGTCTCGGAGCACAGAGTCCATCAGGCGCTGAAACGTCTGCGCCGCCCCTTTGAGGCCAAAAGGCATTCGCAGAAACTCAAAAAGTCCAAAGGGTGTGATGACAGCCGTCTTTGGCACATCCTGCGGATGGACCGGCACCTGGTGGTACCCGCGCACCAGGTCCACCTTGGAAAAAATGACGGCCCCCGCCAGGTGGGCAGAGAAGTCCTGTATGTGTGGAACGGGGTACCGGTCGGGGGTTGTGGCGTTATTCAGGCGACGGAAATCGCCGCAGGGGCGCCAACCCCCGTCGGCCTTAGTCACCATATGTAGGGGGGAAGCCCACGGGCTCTTTGAGCGGCGCACGATGCCGAGTCGCTCCATGGTCGAAAACTCCCCTCTGGCGATTGCAAGCTTGGCCGCGTCGAGGCGTCGGGCCCGGGCATAGACTGGGGGGCCCACGGTGGTGATATGGTGCTCTACGCCGTGCTTAGCCACCTCCGCTGAGAACGTGGGTGTAGTGAGGTCAGGGAAACCGGCGAGCAGGCGTTGATATGGATCCCCGGTGGCCAGCGTGTTTGCCAGGCAAAGCGCTCCCGCCCCCCCCAGCGTACAGGGGTACGAAGCAAAAGAGAGGGCATCAATCAGGCGACAGTTCTTAATATCCACCAGCAGGTTAAAAGCACAGAGGAAGTCCGCGCCCAGAAGTGGCGTGGATACAGCAGCCATAACAAAGTCCCAGCCGAAACGGCGCCCGCCAAAACACACTTCCACATACCTGATGCCAAATGTTCGTATGGGTGTGCCATTAGCGGCGTCCATCTGGGGGCCGTGTCCGCCGGCCATGGTGTCCACTGCCTGCGCTGGCAGGATGCTGCGTTGAGCGCCTGAGTCGACCAGCAACCGCCGGCCAGATAAGGAGTCGGCGACGAACAACAGCTTGCAGTCACGGCCGGCGCCCATAGCCGCTAATGAGCGCCGGCCCTGGCGTTTCCCTGTACCCTGAAACTGCATGGCTTGCGACACTGCTTGGCCTTGGACCCAAACCTTGCATGGTAGTAACAGAGCCCGTCGTCGGCTTGGCGGCGGGCCGTCACCGCGGCCGCGGTGTCTGTATAGTCCTCCAGGGGTGGAGGTGGGGTCAAGTGGTCTGGGTGGGGCAGCAGCGCATGGATAAACTGCTGCCGGTTAGCGAGGTACACCCTGTCGGCCTCCGCAGCCAGAGAACGATAATCCTTGGTGGAGGAGAGGGGGGAACTGGCCAGTGCTGTGCGCACAGGCGCCGGGAGCTGCCGCAGGAAAATGTGTGTAAACAAGAACGAGGGATCAGCTGATCCCAGCACAGACAACATTCTCTCCATCAACTCCGACGGTTTGCCGTCGCCGAGGCCATTGAGTGACAGCAGGCGGTCTGCTTTCTCCAATTCTGACAGCTCATAAAGTTTCAGCAGGAATGTCTTCAATGCACCGTACATGCCGACAGCCGGTGGATCCTCTAACAGCATCATCGCGCGTGCTGTTGTCGAAGCATCTAACGCAGACACCACATGGAAATATTTAGTCCCATCCTGCGTTATCCCTCTCAGCCGGAATTGGGCTTCTATGTGGTGAAACCACGGCCGTGGGTTCTGCTGCCAAAAGTCGGGCAGCTTGACGGTTGCAGCGTATATGTTAGCATAGTCCGGTGCGGGCGCTATGGGCAACGCGGCGGCGTTACCGGCGTTCTCGTTGACAGACATCTCGTTCGCTTTCGTCGGGGTCACCAATGTGGGAGTTGCAACAAAGAGACGACAGACGTAGGTTGGAGTCGAGGATGTTTACTTCTCTCACTTTCTGCTACATGCTAACATACACTCTCAGTGACAACAACAATAACTTTTCCCGGAACCGGAAACCCTTGCCCCTTTAACCCCCACTCTTAAAGGTACAAACCCTTCTTGGTGAATGTCTCTTAATGTGAATCACCACACTCCGACGCTTGATTATTTTGACCCATGTGGTTAGTTGTTTGGCTCTCCCTGTTGTCGATTCTAGTGCTAGTAGTTTTCACGTCCGAGTTTTGTTTGTTTGTTATTTTGTTAACTCTTGTTGTTTTCTTTGTTTACCCTCGCTCCCCAAAGGAACCTGCCTTCCCTGCCTAGACCCCTGCCTGCCTATCGACTACGTCTCCTGCCTATGCCCCAGCCTGCCTGCCGACTACTTCTCCTGCCTAACCCCCAGCCTGCCTGCCGACTAATCCCCCTGCCAAACCCCCCCTGCCTGCCTGCTGACTATTCCCCCTCTCTGCTCTGGACTGGTTAGTACACGTACATATTTCAACACTTCACTCATCTACATATCTACACCACACTAGCTCTTGCACGCTAGACACTCACACTCAGACACAGAGTACAGTCCCACTCACACCTCATTTACATTTTCTAGTTTTCCGGCATCCACACATTCCCCCCACTTAGGTCCCGTTAGAGTAGGTTTATTATTTTGTCCATTTTAATAAATCCTTTTATTGTTATTTGCCTCTTGTGTCCGTCTGTTCTGGGGTTCTGCCACACTTGACTCTTTTCTTAGTTACATCATAACAACTTAAACACATTAAGACAGACATTCATAACAAAATGACGTTTCGCTACTGACGTAACAAGAGCTTCTGTTCCTCGGCCTCCTCTGTGTTGTGTGACGAGTCCCGGCTGTCTGGCTGTGGTTCCCTCTGTGTTGTGTGACGAGTCCTGGCTGTCTGGCTGTCTGGCTGTGGTTCCCTCTGTGTTGTGTGACGAGTCCTGTCTGTCTGGCTGTGGTTCCCTCTGTGTTGTGTGACGAGTCCCGGCTGTCTGGCTGTGGTTCCCTCTGTGTTGTGTGACGAGTCCTGTCTGTCTGGCTGTCTGGCTGTGGTTCCCTCTGTGTTGTGTGACGAGTCCTGTCTGTCTGGCTGTGGTTCCCTCTGTGTTGTGTGACGAGTCCTGGCTGTCTGGCTGTCTGGCTGTGGTTCCCTCTGTGTTGTGTGACGAGTCCTGGCTGTCTGGCTGTGGTTCCCTCTGTGTTGTGTGACGAGTCCCGGCTGTCTGTCTGTCTGGCTGTCTGGCTGTGGTTCCCTCTGTGTTGTGTGACGAGTCCCGTCTGTCTGGCTGTCTGGCTGTGGTTCCCTCTGTGTTGTGTGACGAGTCCTGGCTGTCTGTCTGTCTGGCTGTGGTTCCCTCGGCAGAGAAGCACTTCCCTGGCGGCCGTAAGGAGATCACCTTCCCTGACCAGACGGCCAAGACCCTGTACCCTGACGGGAGGGAGGAGAGCGTGCTGACGGACGGCACCATCATCCTCATGAACACGTACGTCCCCGGGGGTCAGGGCTGCTGCTGGGGGTCAGGGCTGCTTGCTGGGGGGGGGGGTGTCACTGTGTCTTTACCTACTGATCTCAGCTGTAGACTGTAATATGCTCAGGTAATAAGGAATAAAGATTCCATCCTCCATCTCCATAAATGTGACCGCAGCTGGTGAAACCGGGAACAGTCGCGTGTGCGTGTAACACACACTGCTCTCTCTGTAACACACACTGCTCTCTCTGTAACACACACTGCTCTGTAACACACACTGCTCTCTCTGTAACACACACTGCTCTGTAACACACACTGCTGTGTAACACACACTGCTGTGTAACAACACACTGCTCTGTAACACACACTGCTCTGTAACACACACTGCTGTGTAACACACACTGCTCTGTAACACACACTGCTCTGTAACACACACTGCTCTCTCTGTAACACACACTGCTCTCTCTGTAACACACACTGCTGTGTAACACACACTGCTCTGTAACAACACACTGCTCTGTAACACACACTGCTGTGTAACAACACACTGCTCTGTAACACACACTGCTCTGTAACACACACTGCTCTGTAACACACACTGCTCTGTAACAACACACTGCTCTGTAACACACACTGCTCTGTAACACACACTGCTCTGTAACACACACTGCTCTGTAACACACACTGCTCTGTAACACACACTGCTCTGTAACAACACACGGCTCTGTAACAACGCACTGCTCTGTAACACACACTGCTCTGTAACAACACACTGCTCTGTAACACACACTGCTCTGTAACATGCAGTGTGGTGTATATCTCTCTCCTCCAGGGACGGCAGTAAGGAGATCCAGTTCAACACGGGTCAGAAGGAGGTCCACACGGCCCGGTACAAGAGACGGGAGTACCCCGACGGGACCGTGAAGACGGTGTACGCCGACGGGCGCCAGGAGACCCGCTACCCCACCCGACGGGTCAGGGTCAAGGACAGAGACGGCAACGTTGTCATGGACAACAATCAGAATCCGAATCAGAATCAGAATCAGAATCAGAATCAGAACAAGCCAACTAGGGCTTGTTCTGATTCTGATTCTGATTCTGATTCGCCATGGGAACCAAGACTGAAGTAGTGTCAAACATTTCTCTTTAGGAGACTCCCTGTGTGTGTGTGTGTGTGTGTGTGTGTGTGTGTGTGTGTGTGTGTGTGTTTTATGAATGCGTTTGAGTTGGGTGCTGTGAGAGTGTAGGTATTTTAATTTGTAAAAATGTCTAATACATATTTATTTTCTTAGAGATTGTACATTTTATTTTCTAAAATAAATTGTTATCAAATCATGTTGATGTTCATATTGTCTGTCTTGGCCTTGTGTGTACAGTGGGGTGAAAATATTTGGCCACCCCTGGTTTAAATGTGTTACAATTAATCTCCAAGTGATTGAAAGCAAACCTGAACACTAAATGCTACAAAGTTAAACATGACACCTTTCTGCAAATTTTAAAGCAACGGTTTCTCTTTCTTTTAATTTTTTAAAAGAGTTTTAAAATTATTTAAAAAAAGGAAAAGGGCAAAAGCTTGGGAACCCTTTAGTATTATTCTTTGTTACCTTTTGAGACCCAGACCAAGGTGGCTCATTAGGGCTTCAATGAGTCAGGTGAATATAATTCCAGGGTTGAACTATATATGTGTCTGGTGTTAAAAACCATGGGTTCCTCTAAACAGTTGTCCAAGGATGATGTGTGTGTAAGACACAAATAAACTTAAATGATTTTATGCATTTCAAGTCTAGGAATGCATTTTCATGTCTAAGAATGCATTTCACCATGTAAATTTCCCAAATAGTGAAAATACCACCGCTCATCCGTGATCAGACTTAGCCGGGGTGCTGCAGCTGAAGAGTATCAAATAGATTGCAAAAAAGCAGCGTCCGCACACTCAAATCTGTGCAAAAACTATATTTATTGCGAGCTTTCGGTCTCCAGGCTCTCGGACCATGTAAACAACAGGTGTATGATGAGTTTGTATGACGCAGTTTGACGAGACTGAAAATGCAATGCATTTTGGAGATTGAGTAGTCCAATAGTATGGTCTCATCGCATACTCTGAGATTCGGGATAATCTAGTATCCATAATAGATTTCTCGCATACTCAAATTCCACATACTATTAAGTGTGAACGCACTGCATACTCAAAATATACGTCATGCGTATACGTCATATGTATGAATCAGTGGCGGATACAGAAAGTGGCTGATGGGTAGGCCTGGAAAAATCTGGGTGGGCCTGAGTGAAACTCATCACCGCACGTTTTAGACCTATGTATAAGCAGCCAGATGGATGGAACACAACCGGGCTCGCGATCATAGGCGCCGATTTATGTTTCTGCCCGTGGGTGCTCGAAACATTTGGGTACGACCAACACGCATGCACACACGCAAAATATTCGCAGGGACTGGAGGAGATCACTATGCAGACCATGAAACGAACAGAAAATAAATAAAGTACCTGTCTACCCAATGCAACGGACAGCCAAACAAGTTATTATAATACACACACGCAAGGCATTCAAGCGCACGCAATTCAATGAATTAACCAATAACCATCAACTATGGAGGACCAAGTCTGACAGAATTAACAATAAATATATAGGTACATAAATGAATGTATGAACAAATAAATGAACGAATACACACTAGGATCCTCTGTGATATTCCTTGAGCAGACAATTCCGCAGTTTCCACAAAGCCTACTGCTCGTTCTTTAATTACCCCTCCATGAATGAATCGAATACAGACAGCAACTAGCTCGCGCTTGGATAGATCTTTATACTCATCCGCAAGTATGGCATAATATGTGGATTGCTCATGCAGTTCAGACTTTATCTTTCGAATTAGCAGTGAGGCTGCAGCCTCAAGCAGCTCATCCTGAATGTGATGGCTTAGGAGCGTGGCATTTCGAGGCAGTTCCTTCAGTCTATTTTCAATTTCTGGATCATATTTTGACATGAACTTGAATAGCTCCAAGAAATTACCTTTATTGAGCGCCTCTTCCGTTTCTCTGTGACCTCTAAGTGGAATTTCCAACTTGGCACACAACATAGCAATGTCTAACACAACTTTAACGTGTTGCCGGTTTCGCTCTATGAATGAAACGGCATCACCGTGCATTTGATTTAACACTGTCCCACGGCTTTGGGGTCCATGGCTTTGCCCATCCAACTTGGTGAGGGCAACAGCATGCGGCTGGCTAGACTCGTGTTTGTCACAGGCCTGCCGGAGACGTTTCCAATTTTTGTATCCATCTCTTATAAAAGTGAACTCCGTGTGCGCCTCTGGGAAATGTCGACACACTTTACAAAAAATAGCGTCTCTTTCTTTACAATATTCCATCCACTTGAACTTCTCGTACCAATTTCTACTGAAGGAGCGCGATTTCCCATCTATTACAGTGGTAGTAGGGAATGTTACCAGCTTTGGTTGAGTGGCTGGTTCCTCCATGGCTGACAGATCCGACGGTGTAGTCCTACCAGTTCTTCACAAGCCGGTGGCAATGACGGTCGCAAGACAAAACTATTCACATTACAGTTAGTTAGTGAAAATTAAACTTTAAAAATATTTTATTATTTAAAAATATGTATTTTTATGAATCTGACTGGGTGGGCCAGCTGTCAATCTGGGTGGGCCTAGGCCCACCCAGGCCCACCCATAGATCCGCGCCTGGTATGAATAGTATTCTAGTATGCCATTCCGAACACAGACACAGATTTATTTGGATTTTCCTTTAGCGGACAAGGATGGAATACCCCCCCAGGAACTGACCAATGGCTGACCTAAATTCAAGGCAAGGCAAGTTTATTTGTATAGCACATTTCATACAACAGGGGCAATTCAAAGTGCTTTACATGCATTATTTAAAAATACAGCAAGAGGAGCATAAGAAAATAAAAAGTACAATGAATAAAAGCAAATAAGAAGTAAATAGATAAAACATTTAAAAAGACAATAGTTAATGGAAAAAAGACATTGATAGAAGTGTTTGTGTTTAATCATAACTGGTGCAAAACATGAAGGTTTTTAGCTTAGATTTAAATATTTTAAGGGTTTAGGCCTGTTTGATTTCTTCAGGGAGTTTGTTCCAGGAGCATACAGCAGCGTGACTGAAAGCTGCTGCACCGTGTTTCGTTTTTACTCTTGGAATTATTAGCTGATTTGTCTCAGCTGACCTTAGGGACCTTGCGGGAATATAGGGTGGGAGGAGATCTGATATGTAAGGCACCAGCGGATTCACACAGGAGAGAAGCCGTACCCCTTGCGCTGACTGTGGGAAGAGTTTTGCGACCTCAAGCGAAAGAATAAGCGAAAGAATAAGGCACCAGCGGATTCACACAGGAGAGAAGCCGTACCCCTGCGCTGACTGTGGGAAGAGTTTTGCGACCTCAAGCGAAAGAATAATGCACCAGCGGATTCACACAGGAGAGAAGCCTTATAGCTGTGATAAGTGTGGGAAGAGTTTCAGCAAAAAGACCTCGCTAGAATACCACCACAGAACACATACAGGGGTGAAGCCGTACCCTTGCTCTGACTGTGGGAAGAGTTTTAGGACCTCAAGCCAAAGAACAGTGCACCAGCGGATTCACACAGGAGAGAAGCCTTATCCGGTTGTTAAGTCTGACGTCAAAAGTGACGTTTAGCCATTTCCGGGTCCAAACCAGAAATTCCCCGCACCAGAGTACCAGTGAACTACAGTTTAGAATGACAGTTTAATCGTTTTTTAGGCTCGGATCTATTCATACAACAAGGGACACAGCACTTTCCCGTTTTCTCCATATTGTCAGGGTATTTGAGCCTCGGAAAAGCTAAATATAATTAATTATTATTATTATTTCGGCATTTCGAAGACAGCGCCTCAGCCAACTTTGGACCCGGAAACACGTCACGACTTAACAACCGAATAGCTGTGATAAGTGTGGGAAGAGTTTCAGCAAAAAGACCTCGCTAGAATACCACCAGCTAACACATACAGGGGAGAAGCCGTACCCCTGCGCTAACTGTGGGAAGAGTTTTACAACCTCAAGCAATAGAACACAGCACCAGCGGATTCACCAGCGGAAGCCTTATAAGTGTGATAAGTGTGGGAAGAGTTTCATTACGCAGACACCTCTTTCAAAACACCTGCAAACACACGCTGCAGAGATACTCAGTGCAAAATAACGTGGTTCCTGCTTCTAGCCCTGAGGCTTTAAAGTAATAATCCACCCTACCTCTGAATATACGGTATACCAGTGCATCACCTGCGTAGTTGTTTTGTTCACTTAAGTGAATTTTTAAACATTAAGTCCTGAAATGCCATCATCCTGCAAGGAAAGTGAGGTTTTCAGGTTTACCTCAAAACTGACTCTACCAACACTGCAACTGTCTGGAAGAGGTGAAATCACGGATGCTGGACAATTTCTTCCAACTTCGTCCAAGACGATTGGTACCGCCACAGCAGATCACCAACTCAAACAGCTGCCATCCGGTCATAGATGGCCTTGCCAGGTCATACTCCCTCTCCTCTGTCATCACTTACCTAGACGTGAACCTTGACCCCTCTCTGACAGTCGACACCCACATCCGGTACATACAACAACTACAAAACCTCCTACTTCCACCTGATAGAACATCTCCCGTGTGAGATCCTCCCTCCATGCATATCCATGCTTTCATCTCCTCTGAGATTGTGTGTGTGTGCGTTACCAATTGTACTGTACAGCCTGCTGTTTCTGTTTATGGCAACGTAATGCTCGAATGCCTGCCTACATATCCCCCACAAACTACAGCTGCTCCAAAATTGCATTGCCAGGGTTTTGACTAAAACAAAAAAGTCTTCCCACATCACCCTTATCCTGTCCTCCCTGTCACTCTCCATATAGACTAATATCCTCCTTCCCTGTTACTCTCCATATAAAGTCCTCCTCCTTGTTTTCAATCCCCTTAATGACACCTGCCTACCTGACGGAGCTTTTCTCTCCCCCTATGCGTTCCTGTGCACCCTCTGCTCAAGCGATGTTCAAACTCCTCCATGTCCGTCTGACCTTTCTCCGCATCATGGCGGCCGAGACTCTTGCTCCAACGCCACACGTCTCTGCTATGCCCTTCCTGATCACCTTAGGGCTGCCCAGGCTGTTGGAGTTCCCCAAGACACATCTGGCTGGTCTAATTACGCCAAAACTAATGTATTAACCATCAAACCTAATGTATTAACCATCAAACCTAATGTATTAACCATCAAACCTAATGTATTAACCATCAAACCTGTTGTATTACCATTTTCATTAAACACCAAACCTATGTATTCACTTTTCTTTAAACCTATTAGTCAAAGTGTCCTGACTGAAATGTGTGGGCATGTTTGATCTCATTATGTGTTATACAAGTAGTATTTTGATATTATTTTCATTATTGTGTGATGTTTCTTTTGGTGTTTTGCTATGCATCTTTGATCATGCAGGAATTCCGCCAAATGATCATTGGAATGCTGTCAGGACTGCAGAGTCACTCCCTATCTTTTCCCATAGATTGAAGACCCTCCATCTCGTCAGGCTACACCTTACCTGTCCCTCCTGAAACCTCTCTGTCCCCAGTACCCCCCTGTAGAGCTTCTCTACTGTAAATAATAATACATAAATAATAATTCTTCCTTCTTCTAGCATTTTGACTGTCTATGGCCTCTGGCCCGAGCATAGATTACTTTTACGATGACTGATGGATAGATTAGTAATTTACTTAGACAAATGTATGTGTTGTAAGTCACTATGGATAAAGGCTGGCTGGATGGTATTGCACCGTTCTCTCCAGATCCAACTGAACACTTAATAATAATATTGTTGTTTTACAATTTCCCAAAGGTTTCTCCCATTTGATAAAAGATTCTTTGATGTTTCCTGTATAAATTCCATTTGGTCTGGGAGGTATGACATATGTTCAAAACTCATTTGACAAGTCTGCTTATCCCAGTATAGTTTGTTAATGCCACTGTTGTTCTTCATTGGTTCTGTTGGTTTGGTTTATTATGTTTAACATGTTTAATATGTTGTGTATTTACCCTTGAGTGTATGACTTGAAGTAACCAGGGGGCCGTTCCACTAAAGTGGATTAGTATATCGGCGATTGAAATAAATCAGGCGATCAGGCAACTCGGGATTGGAATTCAAGCCTCAGGTGATTCCTAGAACAAGGATCAGGCTTGTGTCATGAGTGTTCACAGAACACCGGCTTAGAAATCCTCGATATGGGCGCGTGCACGCAGACATAAAGGGCCCTGAATTATTGATCTTTATGAAGACGGAAAAATAAGATGTAAAATAGTGCAATACTGCCGCAATTAACAAGGCGAGGGAAATGGTTTGGCAAGAAATTGCTGACCGATTAAATGCATAGGTCATACTAGCCCCAGTTATTGTTATATGTTCATATTTTAATAAGTGAATATTTACTACTGTGGTGATATCCGCAGCAGGCTACAAGCCGTCATATCGTCACAATGGCCTAGTAGTATCGACTGGACACGCCCCTTTCAGGAAGTGTTTGGTGGGAGAAAGACTGTGAGCACACGGTGGAGCAAACGAACATACAACTATACATCATTGTTTTAAAGTGAAATCAAGTTTCAACTGAGAAAGGACATTTTAAGTTTGGCTTCCCCCAGCAGCTTGGCTGTTTGGGGGGGTAACATATTTTGGACTCTCGGACGGATACAATGGAAATGAAAAAAGGAATGGAGAAGGACAATGGACTGAAAAAATCAGGTGTAGTGCTGAGGCACAAATATGTACATTTCAAGCCTGCAAACTGCGACACTTTAAATGAATGTGCAATAACACTATGTGCAATATGACAACCCTAGTCGTCTATCTGTACAGTATAGTATAGTGGATAGTGTACATAGCCTTTATTTATGTAAACCAGCTCCTTCCCTTCTTGTGTTTTTTTTGTTTTTTTTTTCTTTCCTAACACCAGGGGAGCCACCCCTCCTAAATTTCGTTGTTTGGTACCTGTACTATAGCAATGACAATAAAGACCATTCATTCATTCATTCATTCATTCATTCATTCATTCATTCATTCATTCATTCATTCATTCATTCAATGAAAAGAACATCGGCAGTGGAGCAGCAAAACAACAAGAGAAGCAGGTACGAAATTATGAGAAGGCGTTGACGGTGATTGTGAAGGTGGAGGGAGAAGGGGAAGTGACGTTGATGGAGTTGTTGAGAACAACAAAGATGGTGTGTGGAAGTGTGGAGGCATGCAGAATGAAGGGGAGAAACTCCTATGAAATGACAATGGGATCTGTAACAGCAAAAGAAAAAAATCATGGATGGCTTCAGAATCAAGGGGTGTGAAGTCACTGCAAAATAACTAATAAATAATGAGGTGGTGGTATCATTCATGAACCTGCCTGCTTATGTCTCTGGTGAGGAGATATTGTACAAACTAGATGGCTGGGGAGTGACAGCTGTATCCCCTATAAAGAGACGGATGTGGCCTGGAACAGATGTGGCGGACGGGACGAGATTTCTGAAGGTCAAATTCAATGGCACAATAACATCTCTGCCATACTCCACAAAGTTTCAGACGGCTGAAGGAGCAGAGTTTTTTAAAGTTGTCCATGACAGACAAGTGAGAGTATGCAGAATATGCATTCAGCCTGGACATATAAAGAAAGACTGCCCTGAATTCAAGTGCCACAGATGTGGGGAACAGGGGCATTATGTAAGGGAGTGTGAGGAGGTAAGGGAGTGGCGGAGGAGAAGGAGTGATGACCAGGGCGGAGAAGAGGAGAAGGAGGAAGGAGAGACGGGAGAGGAGAAGGTGGACGAGGAGCCGGTGGGCGGAGAGGTGGTGGACGAGGAGCTGGTGGTCGGAGAGGTGGTGGACGAGGAGCTGGTGGTCGGAGAGGTGGTGGACGAGGAGCTGGTGGTCAGAGAGGTGGTGGACGAGGAGCTGGTGGTCAGAGAGATGGTGGACGAGGAGCTGGTGGTCAGAGAGGTGGTGGACGAGGAGCTGGTGGTCGGAGAGGTGGTGGACGAGGAGCTGGTGGTCAGAGAGGTGGTGGACGAGGAGCTGGTGGGCGGAGAGGTGGTGGACGAGGAGCTGGTGGTCGGAGAGGTGGTGAACGAGGAGCTGGTGGTCAGAGAGGTGGTGGACGAGGAGCTGGTGGTCAGAGAGGTGGTGGACGAGGAGCTGGTGGTCAGAGAGGTGGTGGACGAGGAGCTGGTGGTCGGAGAGGCGGAGGACGGAGAGGCGGCGGCAGTGGAGGAGGAGGTGGTGATGGACAGAGAGGAGGTGAACGTCGAGGAGGTGATTGAGGAGATGGTGGTGGAGTTGGAGGAAGAGGGTGAGGAGGAAGTGGTGGTGGAGGAGACGCCTGCTGGCGGTGTGGAGGAAGACCAGCTGACCAGCAGTCTGGACAGTGTGTCAATAGACTTGAGCAACAGAGGAGGAGTAGAGCTGGAGAGAGACAGTGGAAGGAGAGAAGGGGTACGGACAAGGCAAAGTAGGGGGGGGGGGGGGTGAAAAGGATGAGGGGTCTGTTTTAGGAAGTGATGAAGAGGACTTTCCTGGGTTAAAGGCAGGCAGGAAGAGGCCGTTGGGAGCGAAGGTTAAACGGAAGGTGGGGCGGGGGAAATATGAGGGTAAAATGAAAATGTATGTAATGATGTGGGTTCATGTAATCATTATAATGATGTTGTCTATTTTTTCGTTAAATGCAAATGGTGTGAACAATGTGTTTAAGTTAGAACAGGTTTTGAAAACATGTGATGCAGATATAGTGTGTCTACAAGAGACACATTGGGTGGAAGGGGAGATGGGTGGAGTTGAAAAGAGATGGGGAGGGAAGGTGTTTGTGAACAATGGTGGGAATAGATCCAGGGGGGTGGCGATTCTGGTGAAAAAGGGGGTAGTGCAAAAGTTGAGGCAGACAACAGATGAGGTGAATGGGAGGGTGATAGGGATTGAGTTTGAATATTTGGGGAAGAGCTACAGGGTGGTGAATATACAGTATATGCACCAAATGAGGATAGAGAGAGAAGTTTTTTTTTTGAAGAGTTGAGAGGGAAGTGCGGGGAGAACTGTATGGTGGTGGGAGACTTTAATGTGTGGTGCAGCCGGTAAGATGCCTCTAAGAGTTGTATGTTTAGGGGTGATTCTTCTAGGGGGGTGCTATTGCGTGTAATGAGGGAGATGGGAATGATAGACATTTGGAGGGAGAGGAATCCTGCTAGAAGGTGTAGTATATTACCTTATTGGTTATGAATCAAAGAACAGTTATTGAGTTTAAGACGATTTAATTAAAGTACAAAACATATACAGATACCAACAGCTGGATCCTATGTCTGGTCTCCTCTGCTGGGCTGGGGTCGTTAAGAGAGCGAGATCTGCCCCTGTCCTGTCCTTTTGTATGCCCTTTTCTTATGCAAATATACCAGTGATCCTATCACAGTCACCTAGATGCCTGGCCTATCACCTTCCCTAGAGATGGTCAAGGGGGGAGAGGCCAGAGTGTGTGTGTGTGTGTGTGTATGTGCTTACAAGCGGTCCCAACCCCCAGAGGTCTCTGTTGGTCATCTGGTTGCCATAAAACCTCCATTGTTAGAGGGCATCATGCCCTTGCATGCCCTGGTATGTGTGTGTGTTTAAAATATACCACAAAGGGACTTCTCTCGGAGGCAGGTGGTGGGAGGCATCCTGAAACAGAGCAGGATTGATCTAATGTGGGTATCAGAAGGGATGAGGGAAGGTTTCAGCCAGGTGAGGTACAGGATGAACACTCCGAGTGATCATGCAGTGTTAGAGTGTGTGTTGGGTGTGGAGGTTGAAAGTAGGGGGGGAGGAGTGTGGTGTCTGAATGCAGATTTTGTAAAGGAGGAGAAATATAGGAGGGAGGTAGAAAGGTGTGTGATGAGGGAGAAGGAGAGGAGTATGTATGAGGATGATACAGGGAGGTGGTGGGAACATTTAAAGGGGGAGATTAAGAAGATTAGTATGAGATATGGTAGGAATAGGAATAGAATAGAGAGGGAGAGGGAGAGGAGGTTGAGGGAGGAATTGAGGAGAGAGGCAGATAGATTAGAGGAGGAGGTAGGATATGATGTGGGGAGGTATGTTAAGGTTAGGGAAGATTTGAAGGAGTTTGAGGAGAAGAAATGCAAAGGGGCGATTGTTAGGAGTAGGGCAAGGTATGCATTGGAGGGGGATAAATGTACAGGGTATTTTCTAGGGTTAGAGAAGGTGAAACAGAGTAGGAACTGTATAACAGAGTTAAGAGGGGGCAAAGGGAGAAAAGGTTAGTGATTTTGTAGAGATAGCAGAGAGGGTACAGAGCTTTTATGAGGATTTATTTAGGAAAGAGGAGGTGGATGAAGAGAGCATAGAAGAGGTGTTAGGAACAGTTAGGATGGAGATAGGAAAGGAAGATAAGGAAATGTGTGATAGGGAAATAGTGATAGGAGAGATAGAGGTAGCAATAAAGGGATTGAAAAAGAATAAGAGTCCGGGGTTAGCTCACCTATTGGAAAAAGATGTTAGTAGATTACAGAATAAATATTACCATGTAATTGCCTCCTCCTCAAATACCCAAAAAAAAAGGGGAGTAGTGATCGTTGCCAAGCGCAGTTTTCAGTTTAAAGATCTAGGATCTGGGAAAGACTCTGAGGGCAGAGTAAGCTATATAAAAATGATGGTAAATGATAAGAAACTGGCCTTTGTTTCAGTATATGCACCAAATTCCTTTGATATTGGCTTTTATGACTACTTAACTAAATTGATGTTTGATCTATCTGATTTTGGTTTAATAATAGGGGGTGACTTTAATGCTGTATGGCTACACACGATGGACAGAACTGGGGTTAACGAGGGGAGAGAGCAACACCTGGCGTCCTCTGCACTAAGGAAATGGGCTAGTGACTGTGCTGTGGTAGATGTCTGGCGTTCTTCTAACCCCTCCGTGAAAGAATTCACTTGTTTCTCCTCTCGACACAGATCATTCTCTCGCATAGATTATATTTTTATATCCAAACATCTGTATGATAAGACATCAGATTTTAATTTACTTCCACAGGGCGGTCTTTGGCAGAGTAGCGATCTCCTTGAAGCCTAAAAGGGCTCCTCGCTGGCGCTTTAACTCCACCCTTTTGCAGAATGAATCATTCCTAAAGGAAATGAAGGAACAACTTGATGAGTTTATTGTAATTAATAAGCCATCTGTGGATGATCCTGGTATTCTCTGGGATGCGGTGAAGGGGTTCATTAGGGATAAAACTATTGGTTTTGCCTCTAATCTACACAAATCCAGATTAAAACATATTCAAGACTTAGAAAAGAAAATTGCTGAACTGGAGATCACAATGACTCTGCATGTTACCCCTGAGCTAGTTCTTGAGAGAGAAGTGTTATTTAAAGATCTTAACCATCTTCTCAGACATAGAGCTGATTTCCTCATTCATAGAACTAGACAAAACCATTACTTGCACAGCGCACAGCCAAGCCATTTACTAGCCTCAAAACTTAAAACCAATGAACAACTAGCAAACATCTCTTCAATTAAATGTTCTACAGGTACTTTGTGCACTGATCCAACAGAGGTTAACAATAACTTCTGGGCATTCTACTCGGCTCTATATACTTCTGAGATTGATTATAATGATCAAGCTGTTAGTTCTTTCTTGAACCCCTTACAGCTCCCCCAGCTTTCCCAAAATGACTCCCTTGATTTAGATTCTCATATTACGCTATCTGAACTATACAAAGCTCTTTCATGCATGAATAAAGGCAAGTCACCAGGGTTAGACGGTCTACCACCTGAATTGTATCTGGCCTTTTGGCCCCAAGTTGGCCCCTTGCTATTGGGAATGATTCATTCTGCAATCAAAAATGGCTCCTTCTCCAAAAACAACAATATAGCTATAATCTCTTTGCTCTTGAAAAAGGGGAAGGACCCTACTGACTGCGGAAGCTATCGCCCCTTGTCAATTTTAAATACAGATACTAAACTGTACGCCAAAGTTCTAGCCTCTCGACTGGAACCATTTATGACTACCTTAGTGCATGAGGACCAAACAGGCTTCATTAAAAATCGCCTGGCCTCAGACAATGTTCGCCGCCTTCTCCATATTATTGACTCTTCGAATATTACTGATTCAGCAAATGCTATTCTCTCACTTGATGCTGAGAAAGCCTTTGATCGTCTCGAGTGGCACTTTTTATGGGCGGTTTTACGCTATATGGGCTTTGGAGATCATTATGTGGATATGATAAAACTACTATATTCTAACCCGACAGCAATGGTTCTAACAGGGAACACATGCTCTAAACAGTTCCCAGTATCCCGCAGCTCGCGCCAGGGTTGCCCTCTCTCTCCTTTGCTGTTTGCCCTATCTCTGGAACCTGTGGCCCAGGCCGTTCGCCAGTCAGTCACCCATGATCCTATTACGGTCCAGAACACCAAACATCACATATCTCTGTATGCTGATGATATCCTTCTTTTTATTCAGAATATCCCTCAGTCACTCCCTCACCTTCTAAACATCTTTAATAATTTTAGCCGAATTTCAGGTTACAAAATTAACTGGGGAAAATCAGCTCTATTGCCACTGAATGCCTCAGCTAGACAGTTAGATATCTCACTGAACATCCCAGTGGTCCAGAATATTAAATATCTAGGTATCACTATCTACCCCTCAATTTCAAACACAGTATCAATTAATTATAAGAATGTGCTGAAGGAGGTAGATTCTGATCTACAAAGGTGGAAAACTTCACCCCTCACATTTCATTCCCGTATCTCAGTTATTAAAATATCTCAGCCGTAAAAGACAGGAGCGCTGGGAGGAGGCCATTGACTCCATCGACTTCTCGCACTCCAGCCGTAAGGCATGGAGTATCATGAACAATCTCACTGGTAGGTCCAGACACTCCCCCCGTCACTGCCCCATCTCTGCAAATAAAATCGCATCACAATTTGTGAAAAGTGGGTCATACGAGGGCAAAGACCGTGAGTCGTCTCGACTTGTGGCAAAAGAAGTGTCAGACCTCTGGAGGGCCCCAACACCTAGCAGTGACTACATCTCCGGTGAATTCACCCCGGAGGAGTTCGCTGCTGCCCTCCAGCATCTAAAGCCAGGGAAAGCTCCGGGGCCTGACTCCATCTGCCCGGAGCTTATTCTCCATGCCGCACCCGCCTTGAAATCCTGGCTGAGAGCGTTCCTCACTTCCTGTTTGCGCCAACTCAAGATCCCCAAAATCTGGCGAAGAGCCCTAGTTGTTGCGATCCCTAAACCGAATAAGCCTGAAGGGGACCCTAAGAGTTACCGTCCCATCTCTCTGCTATGCATCCCCTTCAAGATCCTCGAGCGTCTCATCTACGCCCGCATTGAACCAATTGTCGACCCGCTGCTCCCACGTGAGCAGGCCGGGTTCCGACGCGGGAGGTCGACCGTAGATCAAGTCACCCTTATGACTCAAGACATCGAGGATTGCTTTTCGGCAAAAAAGAAGGCCGGGGCCGTCTTTATAGACCTGACGGCTGCCTACGATACCGTATGGCATCGCGGCCTCTCCTGCAAGCTGCTCCGCCTGCTGCCGGACAGGCACATGGTCAGAATGATCATGGAGCTCATCCGTAACCGCAGCTTTACCCTCACCACCGGTCGCGGACAGCTAAGCAGGCTCCGACGCCTTAAGAACGGCGTCCCTCAGGGATCGGTCCTGGCCCCCCTCCTCTATAATATCTACACCTATGACCTGCCCAACACACTCTCGCGGAAGTACGCCTACGCAGACGACCTCGCAGTGGTGTACTCTGCTGGAAATTGGCAGTCTGTGGAGGGGATTCTGAGCCAGGACATGCAGACACTAGTGGCATACTTCCGGAAATGGAGATTGAAGCTTAGCGAGGCAAAGACGGTGTCGGCTGCCTTCCACCTTAACAACAGGGAGGCTAAACGTGAGCTTAGAGTACACCTAGATGGAACTCCCCTGCCATGTTCCGCTGAGCCAATCTATCTCGGCGTGACATTGGACAGGACGCTCACGTTTCGCCGACACCTCGAGTCACTGCGCAAGAAGTTAACAGCTCGTGTGGCGTTGATGAGGCGACTGGTTGGCTCGGGCTGGGGCGCCGGCGCAAGGACCTTGCGCACGGCAGCCCTAGCCCTCGTTTATTCAACTAGTGAATACTGCGCCCCAGTATGGTGTCGCAGTGCCCACACCCGCCTCATCGACTCGCCTATAAACGAAGCCTTGCGCATTGTGACAGGATGCCTGCGTCCTACCCCCGTGGACAACCTTCCCATCCTAGCAGGCATCCAGCCCGCAGGCCTCCGCCGCATGGGAGCCACAGCACGTCTCGCCTGCCGGGCCGTGGAGCTTAATAACCATCTGCTCCATGATAGGCTCACTATAACAGCGGAGCCCTCCCGGCGTCTCAAGTCGAGACACCCATTTGTGCCTGCCGCACAGGATCTCAGGCAGCAATGCAGAGATCTCAACATCAGTGCGGCAGGATGGGCGGATTATATGTGGCGCGCGGAGTGGGAGGCTAACACCTCCAAACTCCGCGACCACATCCCAGTCGCCGGCGCTGAGCCCCTCGGGATGGACTTGCCAAGGCTATCCTGGGTGAGGCTCAATCGTCTCCGGACCGGCGTCGGGCGTTTCCGCTCATCAATGCACAGATGGGGCTTGGCCCCAAATGCGTCGTGCGAGTGTGGCGCAGAGGACCAAACCGCAGACCATATTATCCTGGATTGCCCGGTGTACCACCCACCCAACGGGATGCATGGTCTGTCGGTACTAGATGACGAGACGATGACGTGGCTTCTGGAGGGGTGTCCAGAAATATAGCCCGGGTGAGCCCCTCAACCAGGTCTCGGGGTGGTAAAAGGGTAGCCCCTCGGCCCCGAGCCTGGTGGAGTGGAGAGGAAAAACAACTACCCATACGCCGAAGAAGAAGAAGAAGAAGAAGTTATTAAAATGAATATTCTTCCACGAATAAACTTTTTTAGTTCCATGCTCTCTCTAGCCCCACCCAGTGGTTATTGGAAGAAACTACACTCTATCTCTTCTCATTTTATATGGAGGGGGAAGAAGCCCAGACTCAAATTCTCAACCCTCCAGAGGCTAAAAAACGAAGGGGGATTGGGGCTACCAAACTTCGAATGGTATTATTGGTCCTTTGTGCTGCGTCCTCTCTCCACATGGTTTGATCCGGCTGCTCGTGTTTCTTGGCGCCCCTTAGAGGAAAACATTGTCCATCCTCATAGGTTACAAGATGTAATATACTGTAACATTTCTATTAAACAGTCCAAATTGAAATTCGGCTCCATCATCACTGAATTAATCTCAGTTTGGCGATGCGCAGAAAAGCTCTGCAAAATCTCAACCAAATGGTACCTCCATTCGCCTATATTTAAAAATTCAATTCTCCAGTTGGGAGGCCGTCCAATCTCATTTCCCCAGTGGAGTGACAAGGGAGTTCACACATTCTCAGATTTATTTGGGGCTGAGGGTCTCCGCTCATTCCAAGACATTCAGAGAAACTTTAATTTACCGGGTACGTCCTTTTTTTTCTACCTTCAATTACGTACAGCTATGCGCACATACGGGGTACCCTGGAATAGCTCATTAGACATACATCCATTTCACATAGCATTCACCAGACCCAGGGGTCAGGTCTCAGCTCTTTACTCCATCCTGGTTAAGGCTTCTTTAAAACCATTACACATTGACAGAGTGTGGAAAGATACTTTATCACACAATAACTTAAATTGGCAATTAATTTGGCAAAACATATCCCTTTCCTCCAGAAATCCCAACCACCAGGTTATCCATTTCAATTTTACTCATAGGACATACTTCACTCCATATCTGCTACATAAAATAAAGACCATACCTTCACCTAACTGTACTCTTTGCACCCGAAATACAGTTGGCACCTTTTTTCATATGGTATGGGAATGCCCGGGAGTGGCTGATTTCTGGAGGACAGTTTGTGATGCATTGTCCCTGATCCTGTCCAAACACATTCCACACTCACCATTAGTCCTATTGTTAAATGACAGTTCAAACCTGGATCTAAACATCAAACAAAGACGCATCTGGCTGGCCGGCCTTACAGCAGCCAAAAGGCTTATAGCTTGCAGGTGGAAGTCACCCCATTTCTTGACTACGCAGAGATGGATATTAGACTTCATTGACATAGCCAGCATGGAACACTGGATAGCCAACAGGCATCATGCAATTTCGGACAATGTTTCATGCTGGGACCAAACTATAACCATCCTCAAGACACTATTATAGGCTAATCGATTTGCTCCTTCCATAGGGTCCTGTAGGGGGGGGGGGGGCGGGGGGCTGTGATTGGGTGGGGGGTGGTGGGCGGGGGGCTGTGATAGGGGGGGGTGGGTGGCGGGGGGGTTGTGATTGGGCGGGTGGGTGATTTAGGTATCTGTCGGGAGGGACATTTGTGGGAGGAGGGTAGGGCTGCAACGATTAGTCGACTAGTCACGACTAATCGGTTACGGAAATTCGTCGACGTGAAATGTTGTTGTCGACTAATCGCATTAAAAAATGTATTTAAAAAAACGGGATTTTTTTTTTTTTTTTTTTTACGGGAGCCATGCAAGAATCAGCTGGGTAAGTTTTAGCTAACGTTGTTAGCCAACTGGCTAACGTTATATTGTTAGGGTCGTAATGTTTATGTTAGCTTTACTGTTACATGTTGGAAAACAACGTCTCATGGACAGGGCTGTACATGCTATGAGCGTTTGTGCTATTAATTTATTTGCCCTGTGGCACGCATGTGACAGACAGAGGCGCTTGTATGTAACGTTACGTAGCAGGGGTTTTCCATGTTGAAGCCAGGAGAACGCGAGATGAAATGAAGTGAGGGGTGGTCGCTATTAAAATACCAGGTAGTCATGGTGGATGATCATGAATGATGCTTGATAAGTGAATGCTATTTCAATTATGTTGAGTCCACCAGCGAGCTGTCTGTAAGATAAACAGCGCCAAGCGTAGCCTACTAACGTGAGCTGTCTGTAGTCTAGCCAGCAATGCTAGCTAGCCAGTCAACTAGCTCTGTGAGCAGCTGTAGCTTGGCGTAACGTTAGGTTAGATAGCTAGTTAAGCCGGATTTATGCTTCTGCGTCGCCATTTACGCGCAGCGAAAAGCCACACGACTAATCGCGACTAATCGAAAAAATAATCGACAGATTAGTCGACTACCAAAATAATCGTTAGTTGCAGCCCTAGAGGAGGGGTAGGTGGGGAATTATTGGGGTAAAGGGAGATTGGGAAGGGAAGGGGAGGGGGGGGGGGGTTGAAAGGTTTATGCGCATTTTGTATTTGTACTGGTAAACCGTATTTGTGTTATTCTATTTTCTCCTTTGTTTATTTGTATGTTACCACTCCCCTTGTTTTACTCCCTGAAATAATAATTAAAAATTGATCACAAAAAAAATAAGAGTCCGGGGTTAGATGGGTTGGTGGGTGAGTTCTATGAGGAGTTTAGAGAGTTGCTGGGGCCAATATTATTGAAAGTGTTAACATGGATGGAGGAACGAGGAGAAATGCCAGCTACTATGGCAATGGGGGTGGTGAGCATTGTGTACAAGAATAAAGGCAGTAGGGGGAAGTTAGAGAACTACAGGCCCCTCACAATGTTGAACACGGAATAAAAAAATGTTAGCAAATAGGATGAAGAGGGTGATAGGGAAAGTTGTAGGGAAGACACAGGCTTATAGTATACCAGGTAGAGATATAGTGGACACAGTATGCAGTATTAGGGATGTGATAGAGTATATGAAAGTTAGTGGGGGGGGGATAGTGGTTAGTTTAGATTTGAATAAAGCTTTTGATAGGGTAGATCATGGGTATTTATACAGAGCGCTAGAGAGATTTGGATTTGGAGATAGGTGTTACGTCTGTAGTTTTACGACAGTTGGGACTTTACGACGTGCCGTATTACGTTTTGTGTTACACTCGTGTTTGATTAAATGGAGTTGCCAGCTCCGACTACAAGCTCTGAGTTTGACTCCGTTATTGAACATAACATTGGCGACGAGGATGGCTGATTGTTCTCTACCAACACCCCCTCCTTTCCTAGCAGTCCCGGCAGAACCACCGATTCCGTGGGGCCGCTGGATTTCCTCTTTCGAAACATACATCCTAGCTGCCGGCTTGGAGGATGTATCAGACAAGAGGAAATATGCGCTGTTGCGGCACTGCCTGGGAGCGGAGGGTCAGCGCGTGTTTGAAACTCTCGGCCCTGCGGCGAGATACACAGACGCTGTGGAACTATTGAAGCAACACTTCGCCCCTCCACAAAGCGCTCTTCTCCGCCGCGTCATATTCAGACGAAGACACCAACGAACAGGTGAGACAGTGACACAGTATGTGGCTGATCTGCGGGGTTTGGCGAGCGTATGCAAGTTCGGGACATTACAGAACGAAATGATAAGAGACCAACTCATCTTACACACGAACTGTGACAAGATTAGGGAAAAACTGTTACTGGAAAATGGTGAACTTACATTATCAGCAGCTCTGAACATGGCGGCCCAGGTTGAAACAGCTTTAGAATGTGCAGTTAGTTTTTCAGCCTCTCCCAGCTCACCGGCAGAGGGCGCGCACAGCCTACAGGTGCCCCTCCTCCACGTGAGTGCAACCAGCAGCGGGGAGAGCATTTTACTGGCCTCTCGTCACGCGACCAGCCACACCAGCCGTGTGGGAATTGCGGCTCTTCTGCACACAATTCAAGAGCTCAGACATGCCCAGCCCGGGGTAAAACCTGCTCCAACTGCGGGAGACTAAACCACTTTCACAAGGTCTGCAGGTCTGCCCCAGCTAGAGCTTCCCAGTCACCTACCACAGTCATCCATAATGTCAGCTCAGGACGAGCGCCATTCAAAACATGCTCGTTGATGGTTGGTGATGTCACTCTGCCGCTCCTCCTAGACACTGGAGCCACAGTGTCCCTTGTGAACTTGACGACCTATACACAGTTCTTCTCCCATGTGCCCCTGGGGTTGCCCTCCACCACCCTGCGTGGCAATGCCAACTCTAAGATTGACATTGTGGGCTCTTTTCAGCTGCCTGTGAAGTACGGGGAGAGGACACTGCCGGCTTTCAGGTTCAACGTTGCACGCCACGGGACCAACTTGTTAGGCCTCGACCTGTTCAACGCCCTCGGTTTCACCCTGCTAGACACAGCTGGCTCAGAGATTCACACAGTTTCCATCCCCTGGCAGCAACAGTGGCCTGCGCTGTTCAGCGGTGTAGGCTGCCTCGACACTTTTGCCCACCAGCCTCTGTTAGATCCTACAGTGATGCCTGTTATACAGCCCCTCCGCCGCTCCCCCCTGGCTCTCCGCGATGACATCTCCTCTCAACTACAGAGCATGCTCGATAGCGACATCATTGAGCAGGTGAATGCATCGCCTTGGATCTCCAACCTGGTGGTGGCGAAGAAGAAGTCTGGGGGGCTGCGCATCTGCGTGGATCTGAGAGCGGTAAACAAGGCCATCATCCCTGACAAATACCCCCTGCCAACGATAGAGGAGCTCACCGCCCAGTTCTACGGGTCCAGCGTGTTCTCTAAACTGGACCTCCGTCAGGGTTACCTCCAAGTGCCACTACACCCCGAGAGCCGCAACCTCACAGCGTATATCGTTCGCAGGCAACGAGTCTACAGTAGTGCAATGTCTATACTCACTACGCGTTGTCCATACTCGCTACGCCAATCAGATGACAGTGTCTATACCCGCTACACCAATCAGATGGCAGAGCCGGGTATAGACATCCCAATCAGATACAGAGCCGCCTTTTGATGGGCGGAGCCAGAGCAATCGCTCATCAGGTTAGGTTCAAGAAAAGTTCAAATTCAGCAGAGAGAGCGAACGTCTGTTCTTCAAAACGAGTGAGTAAGAAAAAATAAATATTTGAATAAGTCAAAGTATTTCTGTGTAAATGAATGTCCTTCACGAAGCATGCTTGTGTGATGTGTATAGCTTGCTAGTTAGTGCGTTAGAAATACTTCCATCAGGAAGATATAACAGAATCTATAAGCTTAAGTCATCAATGTGAGGTTTGTGTGCGATATCCAGCACCGTCTTTGTCCGCAAATAACACCGCCTTTGTCCGCGAATAACACCGCCTAACACCAGCTATGAAGGTGGTAAAAATACAAGACTATGCTGGATAACTCCATCATCAGTATACGGTCAGTTTGAGCCATCAGGCATCATTCTGGCACCCCGGGAAGTAATGTTTTGAACCCCGAGAGCATGCATATATGTCTAGCCGAAAATAGTACACTCTCCTCGGCCACTGCACGCGCCTACAGCACCGTGTATTCGGCACGGTTCTTTGCCGGTGTGAAAGCCCTATCCTATCCCTCTGCCTCTCCACTCAATTAATCCTTTATTCATTCATTCATGTATGAATCCACCCATTAGTCCATTATGGACAGTGCGCTAGTTATGGGTGATTGTCAAATGTTTCAGATGTACACATGATTGGTGAAGATGATATGTACTGTCTGTCAGACCATATATCTTTTTTTTTATTCTGGCCCAATATGATTTTCTCTCTCTCCTCCTCTCTCACCCTTATGTCTCTCTCTCCTCCTCTCCTCCTCGTGTCTCTCTCTCCTCCTCTCTCACCCTTATGTCTCTCTCTCCTCCTCTCCTCCTCATGTCTCTCTCCTCCTCTCTCACTCTCATGTCTCTCTCTCCTCCTCATGTCTCTCTCTCCTCCTCATGTCTCTCTCCTCCTCATGTCTCTCTCTCTCCTCCTCATGTCTCTCTCCTCCTTATGTCTCTCTCCTCCTTATGTCTCTCTCCTCCTCCTCTCTCTGGTAGTTCAAGGATGAGGTGGTGAAGGAGGTGGTGGAGAGGATGTGTAATGACTTCTCTGGCCAGTGCTGCACCCACAAAGCTGCACCCACAAAAAGAAAAAAATGTGGAGACAATGCCAACCCAACTCAACCCTACTTGATGAAGACAGGAACCACAGGCAACCGGTGAAAATCACAGGCATATGGGCTACCATGTCAGGTAAAATAGTCTTACTGAAAGACCTTGTATAAAAAATATTGATGGGAATCTATAGCCTGTATAACCTTAATACTTGATGTCTTTTATTTTCAGAGAATCCACAGCTCCTGTTTGAAGGGACCGTGTTCCTGCCACTCCACAGAGAAGATCCCCTGACAGGCTGTGAAGAGTAGGGAGCTTCTCTTCCCACCCTCAGCCATCACTGACACCCTCCTGTTCATACATCATAAATGTTTTTGGGAACCACGCCAACTTGTTGGGATAGGTATGAAGTCAACTGCCACCAATGGGCAATACTGTGAAATTGTTAATAAAAGAGTAGTCCACAACATCAGGAACACATGCTACCTGAAGAATAGGTTTCTCCACTCTCATATGGAGTAACTCTCCCATGTCACACTGTGATGGTGGTCATTGTAGTCTGTCTGGGATGGAGGATGTCAGTGTAGTCTCTTTCAGAAGGACAGTTTAGTCTCTCTGTGGTGGAGGGGAATCTTGGGGGAGTTGTTACACAACACATTCTTGTTTATTTATTTATTTGTATTTTACATAATTAGAGTTAGTAGATTTGTGACAGCCCCCCAGTGTGTCTGAATTGGAGTCCTAGTATACTGTACTTCCAAATGGTTTAGCATGGGGGGTCAGGTTCAGTACTAGATTTGGGCAGAGGTCCAATAGTGTCCTACCTACAAAAGGTTTTGTACATATAATCATTTTGTTCATATAATAATGTTGTACACATGAATGAATAGTTTAATGACCACACGACCTAGGTCGGTGGAATTTGTTTTCGGTACAGCTCAAAAAGCAGTGTCAAAAAACATACACACATTTTACATGACTATTACATGGACATGAAACACACAACCACAAGACAAGACAGAACATATTTACAATTTACAATGTATACAGTGCAGTGAGTCAGGTATTGAGAGTCCTTAATCATCATAATCATTTTGTTCCTATTTATAATAGTTCCTGCAATTTCCTGTAAATGTCTTTATCAATTAGTAATCCACAGTATGATTATGTATTTGTGTATGTTGTTTTTTAAATAATAAAATGCTGAGACAATACTATGACATTCATTGTGTTCTTCATATTTCCAAGACATCTCAAGACATCTTAAGACATCTTCATATTTCTGTGTGAATAAATGTAAATAAATGGCATTTAGGAAAAGACAAAGCACTCTCACACAAGTATACTTTTGATAAAATAAGCTTTATTTCCATGCAGGAAAATCAGTCCAATAACATGTGAATAAATGTAAATAAATGGCATTTAGGAAAAGACAAAGCACTCTCACACAAGTATACTTTTGATAAAATAAGCTTTATTTCCATGCAGGAAAATCAGTCCAATAACATGTGAATAAATGTAAATAAATGGCATTTAGGAAAAGACAAAGCACAAGTATACTTTTGATCAAATAAGCTGTATTTCCAAGCAGGAAAATCAGTCACCTAGTGAAAAAATAAAATGTGCACCTAGTAACACATGGCTACTTGGTATGCAGGAGATCTCTGTCACTCTCGGTCAATGTCACCTCCCCTTTATTCCTTGAACCTCCCACGTCAGGTGATGCGACTGTGTATGGACTATTAACCAATCACGTCATCAACAATTGCACTCCGATACGACGGACCCCCCAGAGGGGTTTTCCGCTACAAACGCATGGCTTTCGGTTTAAGCTCCGCCCCCAGCTGCTTCCAAAAGATCATGGCCTCCATCTTCGCTGGGATCCCAGGTGTGGCCATCTATCTTGATGACATCGTGGTTCACGGGGCCACCGTCGAGAGCCACGACGAGCGTCTCCACAGTGTGTTCAGTGCATTGGCCAAGCATCACCTCACACTCAATGGTGAGAAGTGTGTATTCGCCGCCCCAGCCATTGACTTTGTGGGGTTCCGCCTCTCAGCTGATGGCACGTACCCGCTGCACTCGAACACCGAGGCCATCCATCATGTCCCGGAGCCCACCACAGCCGCTCAGGTGGCCTCCTTTCTAGGCATGACGGCGTACTACCTCCGTTTCCTGCCACAGTACTCGGCCACAACCACACCACTGCGGAAGCTGTTGAAGCATGACGAGCCCTGGCTCTGGACGTCTGCCTGCTCAGACGCTGTACGCCTCCTGAAGGCCCAACTCACCTCGCCACCGGTCCTGGCGCATTTCGACCTGGCCAGCCCCACTCTTGTCACGTGCGACGCCTCTGCCACAGCCATTGGTGCGGTGATGTCCCAGCTGCAAGGGGGGGTGGAGAGACCGATCGCCTTCGCCTCCCGTGCTCTCAGCCCCACGGAACAGAAGTACTCGGTGGGGGAGCGGGAGGCCCTAGCATGCCTCTGGGCATGTGAGCGCTGGCACATTTACCTCTATGGACGTTTATTCACACTGAGGACAGACCACCAGGCCCTCATCACCCTCCTGGCCACGTCTGGCACCGGTCACAAGCCACTCCGCCTCCACCGCTGGGCCGACCGCCTGCAGCAGTACAACTATCGGCTACAGTTCACGCCAGGACGAGACAACGTGGTAGCCGACTTGCTATCACGCTCAATCCCCAGCCCACCCACAGCCCCAACCTTGACCCCCGGACTGGACCAGGCTGAGCATGACCTCGTCCAGCTCCTCCACACACCCCTTCAGGAGACGGTGTCGCTGAAAGAGCTCCGGGATGCCTCAGCCGATGACCCCACCCTCTCTACACTCTCAACCTACATCACGCAGGGGTGGCCGGCAAGAGTACCTGACGAGCTACTCACTTACTCCAGGATCAGGGAGGAGTTGTCGGTTTGGAATGACACCTGTGTCGCTCGCGGGTTCTGCACTGTGGTCCCAGGTGTCCTTCGGGCGCGTATCCTTGCTATGGCACACGAGGGTCACCTGGGCATAGTCAGGCTCAAACAGCGCTGTCGTGATGCTGTGTGGTGGCCAGGCATCGACAGGGAACTCGAAACCCTGGTCAAGGATTGCACTGCCTGTCTCCTTAGTGGTAAGACCAGGGCTCCAGCCCCACCCCCGCCCATGCAGCCGTTGGACTGGCCATCTCAACCCTGGGAGCACCTGCAACTGGATATCTGCGGCGAGCTGCATGGGGTACCACATCACCAGCGTTTTCTCGTCGTGACCTACGACCTCCACTCTAAGTGGCCAGAGGTGACACCTGTGGGCTCGGTCACAGCAAAGGTGCTGATCGACATTCTCGACGCTCTGTTCGCACGTTGGGGCCTGCCCAAGAGGATCACGACTGACAACGGTCCTCAAATGATTTCCCATGAACTGTCCTCCTATCTAGTGGGTAAAGGCATCCACCACATCCGCACAGCGTTCTACCACCCTGCTGCGAACGGGGGGGGTGGAACGGCTGAACCAAACACTGAAAAATGGCATCAGGGCCCACCTGGCACAAGGGTGCACGCTCACCACCAGCCTCCTCCAGACGCTGTTGCATTATCGGGCCACGCGACACGCCACTACAGGAGTCTCCCCAGCCTCCCTCATGCTGGGGCGGGAGCTCCAGCTGCCTCTCGATAGGCTCCGCCCTACACTAGCTCAGCCCCCGGTCCATCCAGTTCAAGCCACAGTCACCAAACACCAGCGCTTGATGAAGGATCGTTTCGACAGGGCCAGACGTGCTAGGCCACCTGTCATTGCTGTGTCGGACTGGGTCAGGATCCGACGACCTCATCGGGACAACAAACTCCAGTCGTTTTGGTCTGACCCTGTCCAGGTCAGCAAACAGCTTGGCCCGGCCTCGTTTAGGCTCGCCGACGGCACTCGCTGGCATGCTACCCGCCTGCGTAAGGTGCAGCCTCCCCCTGGCCCAGCGCTGGGTGTGGCCTCTTCCACAGTCTTGCCAGCCGCACGGTTGGATGAAGCAGCAACCCCGGCCTACCAGGCTCAGCCCCAAGGCGTGGAGCCGCCACCAGTGGCTGTGGCTGCACCAGAGCCACGTCTGGTTCGAGCACGCAACAGGCCCGATTACTTGCGTGACTACATGACTGAATATCACACCTAGGTTGTGTGAGGGGGGGGAAATGTTACGTCTGTAGTTTTACGACAGTTGGGACTTTACGACGTGCCGTATTACGTTTTGTGTTACACTCGTGTTTGATTAAATGGAGTTGCCAGCTCCGACTAGAAGCTCTGAGTTTGACTCCGTTATTGAACATAACAATAGGATGATAGGATGGGTGAGGAGGATTAGAGGACTAGAGCTCAGAGCAGCTGAGAGGAAATGGAGAAAAACTGGCCTTTCTGATGACCTTAACCTCTATCACTCTCTCCTTGCCAACTACGCCTCCTCGGCATCAGCTGCTAAAACATCCTACTATCATTCAAAAATACATTCTTCTGCCTCTAATCCTAGAAAACTGTTCTCCACTTTCTCTTCACTCCTTAATCCACCTCCTCCCCCTCCTCCTTCCTCCCTGTCCGCCGATGACTTTGTCACCTACTTTGAAAAAAAGGTGGACGACATCAGCAGCACCTTTGCCCCCCCACCGCTCCCTCCTCCCACTAACAATGCTAACACTGTTCCCACTAACAATGCTAACACCCCTTCCAAACTCTCCCCTTGAGACTCGATCTCTGGATTGTCATCTTTTTCCCCCCTCTCCCCCGATGAGATTCTCACACTTATCACATCAAAGCGGGCAACCACATGCCCTCTCTCTGGGGACGGTGGTGGAGAGAAGGACTAGGAGTAAGCTGCTGTCCATCAGGGACAACCCCAACCACCCCCTCCATCATGTCCTCGCTGGGCAAACCAGCAGCCGCCGCAGAGGGCGGTTCATTACGATACGCTCCCGGACGGAGCGATATAAAAAATCATTTATCCCGGCTGCACTAAGACTGTTCAATGGCAACTAAAGTAGCAGTCGGGGTCAAGGCTCCTAAATTTGTATTTATTATTTATTTTAATCATCATCATCACTTTTTAGTATTTTAATATAATAACTATAGCCATCTTTTTAATCCACTTTTATATCATGATCTCACTGTTTTTTATATACTGTACATGGCTGGCCCAGTGTTGTTGTCTGTCCTTTATGTTGTGTTGTGTTGTTATGTGTGGTTTTTAGTGGAGTGGCGCGGCAAAACGAATTTCCCCACGGGGATAAATAAAGTATCTTTGAATTGAATTGAATTGAATTGAATTTGAATTGAATTGAATATTCCTTTAGTGGCGCGGGAATGCTAATTTGTATGTTTACTATTAGGTTGTGTTGTTAGCCGGTCAAGCCTCCCCCGCTACAAGCAAGCAAGCAACTCCCTGCTCCACTACGCGGAGCACTGCCGCTTTGTCTCACCGCATCTCGCATTTTAGCTCTGTAATTTACTTATTTAGAAACACACTGGTCACAGCACACACATCGTATATTAAAACATGGTATGAAGTTTGAATTTTATGTCTAGAATCTGCATTCCATGCACTTCAGTTACTGTGACATTGTTTGTTTGTTTTCATCGCCATGTCTTATTGTAAATACTGTACTGTTTTTAATGAAGCATCTAAATAAAGTGTCTATATTTCTAAACCACGTCTCTGACCTACTGAGTGAAACGAACCTGTGTGCCCTTGTTGAATTCCCTGGGTGAAACTCCCAGGGTGGCGTTGTCTGGCAACTTTATTATTTAGTTGAGTAGTCCCACCATAGCCCATCTTGCCACATAGTCAAGACGATCTGCTGAAGTTCAAACCAGCATCAGAATGGGAAATAAAGGTGATTTAAGTGACTTTGAACCTGGCATGGTTGTTGGTGCCAGACGGGCTGTTGCGTGATATTATAGTGTCAATATGGACCAAAATCTCTGAGGAATGTTTCCAGCACCTTGTTGAATCTATGCCACGAAGAATTAAGGCAGTTCTGAAGGCAAAAGAGGGGGTCCAACCCCAAGGTGTGAATGAATGAATGAATGAATGAATGAATGAATGAATGGTCTTTATTGTCATTGCTATAGTACAGGTACCAAACAACGACATTTAGGAGGGGTGGCTCCCCTGGTGTTAGGAAAGAAAAAAACAACAAAAAAACACAAGGGAAGGAGCTGGTTTACATAAATAAAGGCTATGTACACTATCCACTATACTGTACTGTACTGTACAGATAGACGACTAGGGTTGTCATATTGCACATAGTGTTATTGCACATTCATTTAAAGTGTCGCAGTTTGCAGGCTTGAAATGTACATATTTGTGCCTCAGCACTACACCTGATTTTTTCAGTCCAGCAGCTGCCATCAATCCGTCCAGACTGTCCAGGGCCCAGAACCTAGGTCTTTGCTGTGTTCAGGGCCTGGATGGCCCTGGGGTAGAAGCTGTTCTTCAGTCTGTTTGTCCTTGCGGCCATGGTCCTGTACCGCCTTTTCGAGGGCAGCCGGGTAAAGTGTTCGTACCCAGGGTGGGTTGGGTCTCTGGAGATCTTGGAGGCCTTCCTGAGACAGCGTGTGTTGTACAGCTCTTCCAGAGAGGGGAGGGGGGCGCCGGTGATCTTCTGGGCCGTTCTCACGACTCTCTGTAGCGCATTTCTCTCCGCGGTTGTGCAGCTGCAGAACCAGTTGCAGATGCCGTAGGTGAGGATGCTCTCCACTGCGCCGCGGTAGAAGGTCACCAGTATCTCCTGCTTGCTGTGTTCCTTCCTGAGGACTCTCAGGATGTAGAGCCGCTGTTGTGCCTTCTTGATGGTGGCTGTTGTGTTGTCCTTCCAGGACAGGTCATCCTGTATGTGCACCCCCAGGAATCGGAGGGTTGAGACTCTCTCCACGCTCTCTCCGTCGATAAGCAGGGGCTGGATCTCAGACTTTTTGCTCCTGAAGTCCACGATGATTTCCTGGGTCTTTGACTTGTTCAGCAGCAGGTTGTTAACCTTGCACAGCTTGCTCAGTTGCTCTACCTCATCCCTGTACGCCGCCTCGCCCCCCCCCGAGATGCAGCCCACCACGGTGGTGTCGTCTACAAACTTTACGATGGAGTTGCTGGGGTGGACGGGGGTGAAGTCGTAGGTGTAGAGGTTGTAGAGGATGGGGCTTAGCACGCAGCCCTGGGGGGACCCAGTGCTGAGTCTGAGGGCTGTGGAGGTGTGGGGGCCCACCCGCACCCTCTGGGGGCGGTCGGTCAGGAAGTCCTTGATCCATGCACATATAGAGTGTGATAGACCCAGGTCTAGTAGTTTGGTCACTAGCCTGTCTGGAAGGATGGTGTTGAAGGCAGAGCTGAAGTCCACAAAGAGCAGTCTCGCGTAGCTGTTTCCCCTCTCCAGGTGGGATAGAGTGGCGTGGAGAGTCGTCGCGATGGCGTCCTCTGTGGACCTGTGGGCTCTGTAGGCGAACTGGTATGGATCCAGGTTGGGCGGGAGGCGTGTGAGTATGTGGGCCCGGACTAGTTTCTCGAAGCACTTCATGATGATTGGTGTGAGTGCCAACGGGCGGTAGTCGTTTAGGCAGCTCACCGTGCTTTTCTTCGGGACTGGGATGATAGTTGAGGTTTTCAGGCATTGTGCCTAATGAAGTGGCCAGTGAGTGTATGTGTATGCAAATAACACATTTGACTACTATTGATTTGATAATGATGTATCCTTAATTTTCAAATGTATTCAATATTTTGTAATTATTTAAAAACTTAACCCCTAACCCTAACCCTTTTAGATTAAGATTGGCCACAAAAGGGATGAATATCTAGGAATATTTACAAAAAATGTTTGTAACTATAGTCTCTCCCCAATGGAAGCAATCTTATTTGCTAGCTTTTGGATAGTAGATCCCCTGCTCTCTCTCTCTAGGTGTTACAAATAGAGGACCTGAACAAATAGTGGACCCGTACTCCACTAGCACGTGTGTCAGTTTCTGTGTCACCTTCAGCACAATCTGGGCATCCACCTCATTCTCAATCTGGAAGGAATCCTAAAACACACAGGAAATACACACAATCAAACATACAGCATGCGTTCTGTCGTAGAAAATAATTTATGTATCATGTACTGTATGTGGTGGAAAGATTCATACCGATACATATGAACGAAGCCTTATGTGAATGTGAATGATTAACTGTGAATCAAGGTGTTGTTGAGAGAGTGGCATGGCTTTGGGACATGTCATCATGATAACCAGGGTCACTGTGATTTAGAACAGCAAAATCTTATGGACAACTCGTCACTAAATTGTGCCACATTGTTGAACTAAGAATGGATCAATAAATACATGGAAATGTACTCATACTTTGACAACAACCAACCAGATCAGTGATCTGATGCCCTGTGACAAACAATACACCTCCTGTGATACTGTATATAATTCTGATATATGAATGTATCAAATGAGTTGCTTTTCTGCAGAATCAACTCCGGGTTTTTGTTATTATAATAAAAGCCTGTACCCATCTGACACCTCGGTCTCCTGAGAATTTCTCTCACAGACCTCCTACAGAATTTCTTTATATAGCACCTTTCATGCAAAATTGCAATACATGGTGCTTAACAATATAATGAAAATACAGCAATACAATGAAAATAAACGGTAATACACTCACGTAACCCTTTATTAGGAACACCTGTAAACCATTCAGGTGGTGTAACGGTGTGGGGAATGTTTTCTTGGCACACTTTGGGTCTGTAAATACCAATCGCTTGAATGCCACAGCCTATTTGAGTATTGTTGCTGACCATGTGCATCGCTTCATGGCCACAATGTACCCATCTTCCAATGGCTACTTTCAGCCTAATGCACTGTCACAAAGCAAAAGTTGTCTCAAACTGGTTTCATGAAAATCACAAGTTCAGTGTTCTTCAGTGGCCTTCCCAGTCACCGGATCTGAATCCAATAGAACACCTTTGGGATGTGGTAGAATGGGAGATTCACAGCTTGAAAGCCACCAGAAAAATCTGCAGGAATTGGTTGACGCAATCATGTGAACATCTAAATGTTCTAGAGGGAGCATATATGAAAACCATGTCTAAGATGTATTCAGGCTAATCCTGTGTGATTTGAACACCAATATAAGGATCTTAAAATCTATTCTAAAACTGACCGGCAACCAATGAAGAGACTATAAGACAGGTGAGATGTGTGCTCTCCTTCAGGTCTTGGTCAGTACACGTGCTGCTGCATTCTGAATGATCTGTAGCTTATTTATAGCTTTCTTAGATAGACCAGGAAAACGAGCATTGCAATAATCAATCCTGCTAGTGACAAAAGCATGCATAAGTCCCTCAGTATCTGCCTGGGAGAGAAATCGTTGCTGATAATAGGCGGTTTTAGTGAGATTACTGATGTGAGATTCAAAATTCAAGCACGCCAAGATTTGTACACAATTTGAACACAGGTTTTTTTCCGTTTATATTTTCACTTTTTTTCTCAAACAGTTTAAACACTTTGGAAAACAATTTGGAAAACAATTTGGAAAACAATTTGGAAAACAACCTTAATAAAATTACAAGAATACACTACTACTACATGACTTCAATGAACCATGATATGTTCAACTTTGCACTATATATATAACAATATAACATATAGTAAGTCATAACATAATATCTCAGTATCAATTATTCACACATAGCGCCATACATATGCTGATTAGAGATCAGTATGAAATCATATATAATAGACGCCTAAATCACCTAAATAGATTTCCCATGTTTATGTTCATGGTGAACTTAATACTAAATATACACTATTCTAAATATCAGTCTGTATCTTAACCACATCTTTGCCACCTGAGGGAAATCACATGGATCATTAGATTAGCCTCCTGTTACTCCTACTTCTAACATCTCCTTCCCTTAGCAGCTGAAACCCTCCTTTCTTCTGTGAGGGGAGGCCGCTAATTCTCCAGCAGATTCAAATGTCTGTATTTCATAATGTCGTCGAATGCTGGTACTCTGCTGACGAAGCTAGTTTGCTGTGTTGTCTTAATAAATCATATCGTACTCATTCTGACCCGTGTTGAACATTCTATTCCTTGTCAAATCGTGTCAGCTGCACACCTGATCTATCCTGAGATGACACAACGCATTTAAGATCACCAATATCCTCAATAGATTGATCCATTCCATCATTTTACCGACAAGAAGATTCTTCACTATGTTAACTATGTACACAACCAACTGAGCGAGCACACAACATTTCTACCTCATCTTCCCATTGTGGGTATTGTTTATGTGTTTGTGTACCGGTACATCAAAACCAATACAGATCCCTCACTATGGGTGTATTCTTGCTGGGGGATGCTGGGGGGGGGGGTGAAATTTGGTGGCATCAATTGTAGGATCTGGATGGGCCATCAGAGAATCTGGATGGACCTGCAGAGAGAGGAGAAGCAATAAGCACAAAGTAAATACTGTAATGTACTACTACTACTACTACTACTACTACTACCACTACCACTACTACTACTACTACTACTACTACTACTACTACTACTACTACTACTACCACTACCACTACCACTACCACTACTACTACTACTACTACTACTATTTAACTGGCATCTGTTCTTGTACAGGACTCCTGCTAGCTCAAACCTCTCTTTATGATTACGTATTAACATATTGAACACAAAGTAACACTTATCATTGGAGCAGTGATGCAGAGTTGTAATGTGGAGCACTAAGGCAGGTGCTTTACATACCAGACTGAGCACTGTTACACCACACCCACACATAAAGCAATGATACACCCCCTCACCTGGTTTTGGCCCTGGCCCTACTGGAGCAGGGCCTGTGACACAGAAAGAGATTAGACAGAAGGTTACTACACACACGGATCTGAACAATAGTGTATCTGGAACAGACCATGTGAAATACAGGAATGGCATACATTCAACACCTTGAGACTAAGCCCAGAGAATCAGTGACTTACGTAGTCCTTGAAAGGCTGGGACCTCACTGGGCTCCTTCAGAATCACCTGAAACAACCAGACCAGATGATTGTAAATAATCTGCTCCCTAAAGTGGTTCACACCAGACACAATGTATTCAGAGGCCTCTGATTTAAATTGCTAAAGAGGAACATTCTAGCTCTCGTCTTATCCTGAACCTCAGCCTCTATCCCCTACGTACTTGTACACCTCGGGGAGGATCAGGTAGGTGTATTGCCATAATTGTTCGAAAACATCAAAATCTTCTCAGATCTACGGGAAGTACATAGCGGATAAGGGTTACTCACGTGTAGCTGTCCCCTCCCCTCGGCCTTCTCCACCTCTGCTGCCGTTGTCTTCCTCACAGACAGGTCCTTCAGCGCTGCATCCTCCTCAAATGGAACCTTATCAGGGTGGTTCCGCTTCTGAAAACATTACAACAACATCAGAATGGCCTGGGGCGGTCCAGCACCGCGGTCTACAGAGCACACATATGCCCATGTCGGCATGGGTCCGAATCCGGCGCGTGCCCTGCTGACATGCTCTCTCTCTCCCTTCTTCTACTTACTTTCCTGTCTATCTTCACTATATCTGTCCAACAAAAATATGAGTGGGACTGCCTAAATAACTTAAAAATAAATAAATAATAAAATATCATCACAAGACAGTTACAAAGGATTCTTCTCACAGGGAAAACACACAGAGGACCCCTCTCTCTCTCACACACTCACCATATATCTGAAACCGTGTTTCCAGCCTTTCACGTGGGCCAGCATGTCATTTTGCAGGCAGGTCACCTGGCAGAGCTTACACTGGTAGTGGGGCGGGACAGACTTACTGGGGCTGCGGTACTCCCACACATACTGAAGACCTGCAGAGACAAATTGTTAGCCGAGAAGGGTGTAGTGTTGAATGGGAAAAAAGAGTAAGTAGTGTAGTGTTTAGAAGGCTCTGATGCTTACCTATGACAGGCTCTGTGACAGCCTTCAGTTGTTTGACGAGAGAGGGGATGGTCTGGATGGAGCCCCCTTTGGCGGTGAAGACTAGGAAATACACTCAGTAGTCAGTACAAGCACAGAATTACACACACAAACATCCCGGTGTAGATGGAATCTTGACCCTAACCACCGACAGGTGAGACCATAGGGCCCACGTCCAATCAGCTAATCACTAAACAGCTGCTGGCTGAAGAGCCTCATATCTCAGGTCAAACACAGCAAAGCATACTTCAAAAAGAAGATAAAGCTAACCCTTAATACAGGGTAAGAAGGCGGGTCAAAAACACATGTAGTGCAATTTAGAGGTCCTTTATTCACTGAACAACTGTTAGAAACCAAACCCCCTTATTGTCTGACACAGAGGCCTGCTGACTGGGAGCTGTAGTTCCCCTTTGCTCACCCTCACACAAGCCAGAGCTGGGCCACGGGACTACCACTCCCACCAGGCACTGCTCCACACCAACTCCTGCATGGACACGGGGTCTGTCCTCTTGGGAGGACACCCAGGTCTAACCCCCAACCTCTTCCCTGTAATATTCAAGGATGTCTCAAAACGGGGGGGACGGCGGTTGAAAATCATCATCAGTCGAAAGGTCATTAGACCTGTAGCCACCTCTATGAGCCATCTATAGGCCTCAGAGTAACATTGTATTCTGACATACGTTGCAATGTGAGAGGAGGAAACGGCGTGGCACAATGCTACTGTCGAAATTTATTTGTGTCCAATACTAATACACAGTTACAAAAATTCAACAAATGAAAACACCTCCAAAAGGTCGCACAAATTTAAACCCTGAGCTGCCAAATTCAATTCAACATTGAAATAGATGGAAGCTACAGTTTGTAGGCAGAGGGTTCCACTGGTGGAATGATAAACAAAACACTGCATCTACCAGGCTTTGTGGTAGGAAAATGTGTTCAGTGTTTAACTACCCCACAAAGCGCTTTCAAATGTGATGGAATAGGTCACTCATCCTCCATCAATATATCACACTGACCTGTGTGCTGCGTAGCAGCCATTTCCCCCCAGAATGCTCACCATGAGGACACTTATTGTCCTGCACCAATATGGTCCTCCAGAGCAACAGGGGGCATTGTATACTGGCATGGCACAGATGGGTAGGTTGGATTTTCTAAAGTTGTTCAGTTTATAGTTTAGGACAATTGTTTCCTCATCATTAAACTGAAAAATGCTTTGTATTTACAAAAACTATGCAAATATCTGTCAGTGAGACCTTATTAAAAAAAAAGGGCCTAGTGGTCAGCCCCACAGCCTAGAGCTATGGACAGAACTCCACTGACCCAACCTCTCAGAGACAGTGTCACCCTTGGATATGCCTCCCAACCCAATCAGCAGCCAGAGATGAGGCATCACTACTACTACTACTACTACTATTTAACTGGCATCTGTTCTTGTACAGTGCTGCCATCGCAGTCGCTCATTTCTCCAGTTTATGTGCGGATGCATCGGTCAGTGTGTGTAGAGGAAGTTTTCTATGAATCCCCAAATTTGCGTCAGTTACGTACGCCTTCTTTTGTGCGTACGCAACGTTTATAAATGACCCCCCCTGATCTGACCCCCGCCCACCCAATACAGTAAAACCTCACCTGGTCTGAACTCCCCCCTCTCCTGAGAAGCCTTCTTCAGATACTTCAGTGTCTTCTCCGCCGCTTCCTGCTCCATCTTCCTCTTCCTCTTCAAGCCCCGGAAGTGGGCCTCCATCAGCTCCTTGGCCTTGGCCACGGGCACCAGGTAGATGGTGGGGCTGTAGAAGTAGGAGCGCAGGTACCCGTCCATGTTGAGCCTGTGATGCTTGGGCTTAGGGAAGAGTTGCTCCCGGTCGTCCAGCTTGGCGTCGTACTCGGTCATGGGGAAGGGGCGGACCTTGTTGTCCTTCAGGCCGCTGAGGTAGGCGAGGGCTTGGCGCTGCACCCCGGCGGAGATGTCGGCGGGCGGGTTGCAGGCCACCTTGACCAGGGCGTGGTGCAGGGCGGGGAGGAAGCTGACCAGCCGCGGCATGACCGAGTCCAGCGACTCGGAGGGCAAAGGATCCTGGGAGGCCGGGCATCTGGACGCTTCACAGCGAGAGAGAGAGAGAGAGAGAGAGAGAGAGAGAGAGAGAGAGAGAGAGAGAGAGAGAGAGAGAGAGAGAGAGAGAGAGAGAGAGAGAGAGAGAGAAAGGGAGAGAGAAGACAGACAGAAACAGAGACGTTGAAGACTACAATGAAGGAGATCTGAAGACAGCATTTAGACAGTATTTTCTTTTTTATATTAGGTCATAAAGTGACTTGCATCCAACGGTACAGAAAATAGATTTCAGCTTACACAGCTAGCAGAAGGAGATTACAAGATGGTGGAGGGAGACATCAGAGGACAGGATCATTGGAGTACATGGAATGGAATGAGGAATGGTGTCAAAAACATCCTGTATTTGATAGCGTTCCTCATTCCATTGTGTTGCATTACAATGAGGTGTCCTCCGATTTCTACCTTCACCAGCCTCCCCTGACAGCTACATACCAGGGATTGAGATCAATTTCGTTACTATTGTCCATTTCCCGTACAAAAATGTTGGTTCATTCGTAGCATTGTTTAGGAATGTACCCAGACCCTGATGTCTGCTACGTCATGTACTGTAATTACAGAGATGTTGTACTGTTAAATACTGACTGTATTTGGTCACATCCCTGGACTCTGGAAACACAAACAGGGCCTGCAGGCATCTCTTCCACCCAGGTCCTTGTAATGTTTAGAACAAATGGATCAACCGATTTGAAAATTACACCGTAGCCACAAACATCACTCAAGAAATAAGGAAGAGGGCACTGCTGCTTCACTTAGCTGGAGAGAGAGTCCATGATATCTACGACACGCTGGCTGACGACAGTGATGACTATGAAAACACAAAAACGAAGCTCCACGGATATTTCTCACCGAAAAAGAACACACAATACCTTGTGTACAAGTTCAGACAAGCCATACAGCTTCCCGGTGAGTCTTTAGACACATTTCATACCAGACTGAGGATGCTAGCTAAAGATTGTGAATTTGCAGATGCAGACAGAGAAATAGTCGCGCAAATAATACAGAGCTGTACCTCATCCCGGCTGCGCAGGAGAGCGCTCAGAGAGCCAAACATGACTTTGACTAATATATTAGACCTAGGGAGAATGTTAGAGATCTCTGAACAACAGGCAGAAAGCATAGAAGAGAAGGCTGTCACCGCAATTAATGCACTGCATCTCAAGGGCGCCAAACAGCAACATGCAGCATACAGGCGCAAAGAGAAGAGCTTGCAATGTAGAAACTGTGGAGGAAATTATCCACACGAGGGTGACTGTCCAGCCAGAGGGAAGGACTGCAGGGCCTGTGGAAAGCCTAACCACTATGCCAAACACTGCCGTGGTCAGAAATTAGCACATCAAAGCCAAGAGGAAGACACAGCTCACTACAAGCAGCGGAGCACTAAGAAAGTGAACCAGGTGACAGCATGCTCCGAGACCAAATCAAGAGACTCATCAAGTGGAGACGAAAGGTATGTGTATGTAATCAACAGCACAAGTATACAGCAACCCCAGACCAACATCAAGCTGAATGGTGTCAGTGTTAAAATACTGATTGATTCAGGAGCAGCTGTCAACATAATTAATGAAGATGTGTTAAACACACTTGACCCAAAGCCTATGCTCAGCACAGCCATGATCAAAATCTTTCCATATGGGTCCAACAACGCTCTACCTATCATTGGTAAATTTGCATGCAAAGTACAGGCTACTAACAAGCGGACAGAGAGTGTGTTCTACGTTCTCAGAGGCGACGCCGGACAATCTCTGCTCAGCTACGCAACTGCCAGTGAACTAGGGCTGATCCAGATCATCAATATGGTGAACACGCCGCCAGTGATGCCACCCAGTGGGCGTACTGTCGCAGATGACGGAGCTCATTGTTGATGGAAGTCCGGTGGGGCTAGGTGCCATTCTCTGTCAGAAAGGAGGAGGGGGAGAGAAGAGCCCTGAGAAAGGAGATACTCGCAAACAGAACGTGAGGCCCTAGCCATCATCTGGAGCTGCGAACATTTTCACCTGTATCTGTATGGACATCCATTCACCATGGTAACCGACCACAAACCATTGGAGATGATATGGAATAACCCGAGATCAAAACAACCTGCACGGATCGAGAGATGGGGCCTCAGACTACAGCCGTACAACTTTGGAATATAGAAAAGGAGCTGACAATCCAGCTGACTACATGTCTAGACACCCCCTCCCGGTACAGTCGTCACAGAACACAAGAGCATCCAAGGTTGCAGAGGAGTACGTTAACTTCGTAGCACTTCAAGCAACACCCAAGGCGATGACACTACAAGAGATACAGCGAGAGACATTGAAAGACACAATCCTGCAACAGGTCAGTGCACACATCATAAATAACTCATGGCGTTTCATCACAGACCGCTCACCAGGTGCTGCTGCACTGAAACCATACAAGCTCGTCAGTGATGAACTCACAGTGTCCACAGGTAACGACATCATACTGCGAGGCACCAGGATTGTCATACCTGCAGCTCTACAGCAGAGGGCGCTGCAGATTGCTCATGAAAGCCACCAGGGTGTGGCTAAGACAAAAGCCCTACTCAGAGAAAAGGTATGGTTCCCTACCATAGACCAACAGGTAGAGACCATCACCAAGACCTGCCTCCCATGTCAAGTGAACACTCCAGTCACCCAGACCGAACCACTCAAAATGTCTGAGCTGCCAGACGCACCATGGCACAGTGTTAGTGCTGACTTTTATGGCCCACTCCCATCGGGAGAATATCTGTTAGTTATAGTCGATGACTACACACGATACCCAATTGTTGAGGCTATTCGATCTACCTCAGCAAACACAGTCATACCAGTCGTGGACAAAGTCTTCTCCATGTTTGGAATCCCAAGAGTTGTTAAGACTGACAACGGACCTCCTTTCAACAGCAACCAGTTCGCTGAGTTTGCCAACTACCTAGGGTTCAAGCACAGGAAGATAACGCCTCTATGGCCACAAGCTAATGCCACAGCTGAGAGATTCATGCGCACCGTCGGGAAAGTCATCAGAATCGCCCAGATGCAGATGATGCCATGGAAACAACAGCTGCACGTCTTCCTGCGTGAGTACAGGTCCAATCCCCACAGCACGACGAACACGTCACCTGCCGAGTTACTATTCCAACGGAAGATGACCACCAAGCTACCCTCAGCAGACACAATCACCATCCCTGCTGACGAAGAGATACGCAGAATCGACAGAGAGGCCAAGGCAAAGATGAAAGCTCTTTCAGATGCTCGACGACACGCTACGTCTTCTAACATCAAGCCAGGAGACACCGTCCTGTGTCGTCAACCAAAACAGAACAAGCTTACTACGCCTTACAACGCAGAGCGGCTCACAGTCATCAATGTCAAAGGTTCCATGATAACAGCTGGAAGAAGTGGTTACACCACCACTAGGAACAGTTCATTCTTTAAGAAGATTGTCCGAGACAACCCAGACACTCTAATGGACTTAAGTTCAGAGGTCAGTGAGGAAGTAGGCCCAGCTACGCCTCCACCCGCACCTCCGCCGAGGTATCCAGTTAGGGAGAACAGACAACCTCCCGCATACCTGCGTGACTTCGATTAAAGAGCAGGAGTACCAAAGGACTGTTAACATGTTCTTCTGAGTTAACAATGTTCCAAGTTAATGGACTGTTTGAATGTTATACATCTATATAAATCTGAGAACAATAGACTGATTAAAATAGCAATAGGTACATTAGACCTATTAATCCATCACATTGAACTCCAGGTATCGCAAACACCACACACAAGGCCTTTGCTACTTTGTTGAGAGCCATGTTTTAGTTCAGGAACCAGTGTATGTGCTAAATGTTATGCACTTAATCATTTATAAAAAAAAGGAGTGATGTAATGTTTAGACCACCTACTGCCACCTGGTGGTAGACTAGATACACAGTCAAGATCCGGTCATGCGGAGTCTGGAGTCAGTCAATGCATATGCTGTAATGCGAGCACGTCGACTAACTAAAGAGTCTAAGTGATATCCAGTGTGTGTCTCATCATTTATACATAATATTCTTGCTACACGTCAGAATATCACAGTCCTCTTGCTGGAAAGTACAAAAAAAGCAATTTGTTCACCTCCACAAGGAAAAACAGTTAAGAGTGGGATGACAAATACGTGACAGGGCAGGATTGGACGTTGTTAGGATAACATTTTTCTATAGTCCTTTTGATCACTTATCAGCACCAGCTGCTTGTTATGATATTACGTTTCTCATCAGTTTTTTGTATTTTTAACGAACACTTATCAGTTTTTGTATTTAACGAGCACCCATCGTTTTTGTACTAACGAGCAATTATCAGCGTCTGCTGCTCTTAGGAATGAGGGAGCTTTCCTAGGGTGGAAGTCTCTGGTGGCCTTGGTGCTTTAAGCCCAGATGCAGAGTCTACCCCCCTAGGAGACATCATAGACACGCCTTGGCACAGACAACAATCACTTTATCGTTTTGATACATCTTGACCTAGGTCACGAACAGTTTGTTTTCATTCTGAAAACAAATTGAAGCGGGTGGTACAGTAAGGCTACTAGTAGTTAGGCTACTGATGATGCTAAGTAGATATCAATGACTGCGTTACATGCACACCATATTCCTGTATTCAACCAGTACGCGCATGCCCAGTGTACCTTAATACGCAGTTACATGCGGCCAGATTATTTTGCCCTTTCAAATGTAAACAGAATATTCCAGTTGCTACAGCGCATATAAACACCTATAAACACCTATTCGGTTACAATACCCTGCATATTGACTTTAATCTGAATTTGGTGTGCTTGTAAACGTAATCTATGGAGAAGAACCATTGCTAATTTACGTTACGTTAGCAAGCTAGAAGAAACCTTAACATGTCAAGTTACCTCACCACCCGCATTTCTTTTTTTATTAATATATACTTCATTTTTTTCCACCCCCATAATATAATTACTCAAACAGGTTACTTACCGTGAGTGTGTGCAGTTCTCCACGATGCAACTCGCTGGCGAGGAAATCTGAACTAATTACAGGCAGGTGTCAGGTGTCAGGTGTCACTGACTGAACTGGTGGGAAGCCTCTTGTCTTGAAAGTCTCGAAGTAGTACCAAATATTTTATTTAATAATTAAGTGTCGTGAAATTCTAAGTCTTTACATAATAGGGTACGATATTTATAGTAGCTTTCAGTTGTTTGAAAACGGTACCTTTATCCGCGTTCGTAAATTCGCCAGAGCCCAGCCCACACTGGGTTCAATGTTATAATGGACCAAGTAATTTGATTGGACGAGAGGCCGTCACTCGCAAAGTGAATTTACGATGGCGGCCCCGCCCCTACATTCTCAGCTCACTGGACACTGACGTGTTTCAGTTCAGTGAATGGACTACGCGCAGTGAGTCGAAGCTCTGAGAAGCACTGAATGATTGGATGAACGACTCTTTTGGACAAATCTTTTTAGTGAACTGATTGTAATGAATGAGTTCACTGAAACGAACTGCTTTGCCCATGATGACGTCACGACACAACTTTCATGACCCCCCCCCCCTATTATTATTTTTTTGCAAATCTCCATGATTCACGTGGATGACCTATTTTGAGTTAAAAACGGCGACTAGTTTGCATCAATGAGGACTCCTGCTAGCTCAAACCTCTCTTTATGATTACGTATTAACATATTGAACACAAAGTAACACTTATCAATGGAGCAGTGATGCAGAGTTGTAATGTGGAGCACTAAGGCAGGTGCTTTACATACCAGACTGAGCACTGTTACACCACACCCACACATAAAGCAATGATACACCCCCTCACCTGGTTTTGGCCCTCTGAGTCCCATCCCTGGCCCTGCGGGAGCAGGCATCTTGGGGATCGCTGAGCCTGTGACACAGAAAGAGATTAGACAGAAGGTTACTACACACACAGATCTGAACAATAGTGTATCTGGAACAGACCATGTGAAACACAGGAATGGCATACATTCAACACCTTGAGACTAAGCCCAGAGAATCAGCGACTTACGTAGTCCTTGAAAGGCTGGGACCTCACTGGGCTCCTTCAGAATCACCTGAAACAACCAGACCAGATGATTGTAAATAATCTGCTCCCTAAAGTGGTTCACACCAGACACAATGTATTCAGAGGCCTGTGATTTCAATTGCTAAAGAGGAACATTCTAGCTCTCGTCTTATCCTGAACCTCAGCCTCTATCCCCTACGTACTTGTACACCTCGGGGAGGATCAGGTAGGTGTATTGCCATAATTGTTCGAAAACATCAAAATCTTCTCAGATCTACGGGAAGTGCATAGCGGATAAGGGTTACTCACGTGTAGCTGTCCCCTCCCCTCGGCCTTCTCCACCTCTGCTGCCGTTTCTTTAACCTTCTTCTTCTTCCTCACAGACAGGTCCTTCAGCCCTGCTCCTAGAACTCTAGACGGCGCAGCCTCTGTCACCAAATGCGAGGAATTTGCAGCCCACTTCAGGGATAAGATAACAAATATTAGAATGTGTATTACTCAGGAAAGACTAGGTTTGTGTAGCACCACAGATCCGCCACCACAGAACATGACTATGAGCATGTTCACCATGATTAGTACGGAAACATTAGGTAAAATTGTGTCACAGCTTAAACCGTCTACGTGTCCTCTTGACCCTATTCCTACCACCTTTTTTAAGGACATTTTTGAATCTGTGTCTGATGACATACTAGGCATTGTAAATCACTCCCTACTCAAAGGGATATTTCCAGCGGCGCTTAAAACTGCCCTGGTTAGACCCACCCTGAAGAAAAGTAACCTAGATCCTTCTGATCCCAAAAACTGTAGACCAATATCCAATCTCACTTTTCTAAGCAAAATTTTAGAAAAGGCAGCGTATAGACAGCTTCATGAATTCTTAGTCCTAAATAATAGGTATGACCCACTTCAGTCAGGTTTCCGATCATACCACAGCACAGAAACCGCTTTGCTTAAGGTAACTAATGACCTTAGGATAAATGCAGACTCGAAAAAACTCTCGATTCTTGTACTCTTAGACTTAAGTGCAGCCTTTGATACGGTAGACCACTCCATACTTATTGAGAGACTTGAAAACTGGGTTGGCCTCTCAGGTCCGGTCTTAAACTGGTTCAGGACTTACCTGGCTGACCGAGACTACTTTGTAGCCCTTGGTGACCATAAGTCAAAAAATTATAGCACAACCTGTGGAGTTCCCCAGGGGTCCATTTTAGGACCGTTGCTTTTTAGCCTATACATGCTACCCCTCAGTTCTGTTATCAAGAAGCATAGCGTTAACTACCACAGCTATGCTGACGACACTCAGCTTTATATCTCAGTAACTCCCAACGACTACAAGATGATCGACCACCTGATAGACTGTATTGCCGATATTAATATTTGGATGACACAAAACTTTCTCCAACTCAATCAAGAAAAAACAGAGGTATTGATCATTGGCGAGAAAACTGGGAGAGAGAAATTATCTGCACACTTGAAAACACTAGCTCTTAACACTAAGTGTCAGGCCAGGAATCTTGGTGTCATAATTGACCCAGATCTAAATTTTGAAACTCATATTAATAACACTATTAAAACATCCTTCTACCATCTAAGAAACATCACTAAGGTACAATCATTTCTCTCCCAGGCAGACACTGACAAATTAATGCATGCGTTTGTTACTAGTAGGCTAGATTACTGTAATGCTCTCCTGACAGGTCTCCCCCAAAAAATGATAAATAGACTACAAATGGTTCAAAATGCTGCTGCTCGTGTCCTTACTAGGACCAAACGGAGAGCGCACATCACACCTGTCTTGAGATCACTACACTGGCTCCCTGTCAGTCATAGAATAGACTTTAAGATCCTTTTACTAGTTTATAAATCACTTCACTGTGATGCACCCAATTACATGGTGGACATGCTCATAAGATACACACCAGCTAGACCCCTACGGTCTAGTGGCACGGAACTTTTAATAGTGCCAGAGGCTAGGACAAAGAGATTTGGAGGATCAGCTTTTAGCATATATGCTCCTAGATTGTGGAACACCCTACCTGAGGGCCTGAGGTTGTCTAAAACTCAGGACATTTTTAAGCGTGACCTCAAAACCTACTTATTCAATGTCGCCTTTTGATACTAAGGGAGACATTGGACATTATAGAACTAGGATCACTAGGATCACTAGGCCATTACACCATACTCGTGTTTTGAGATTTGTGTTGACAGGAAAATGGACCCGGGTGCTGATGAGGCACTGTCAGCTCCAAATAGCACCTAGAGCAGTACTGGAACCGGTACAAGGGTGTACCAGGACCACCATCAGGTTGTATTGCTGTCATCTTTATTGTCTCTATTGTGTTGTTGCATCATAACTGTGCTTAAGTTTCTCTTTTGGCAGGACCTGTGACCATACTGGATGCAGAACGATGCAAATACAACACTAAATTTATGGACAGTGTGTACGCCGATAATATGCAAGGAATTTTTCCTGGATACATGGTGTACAGGTTTTTGCCCTTGCTTGCTTGCTTTGTGCCGGTGGTCCTTGGCCTCCCCTGGGGGACCGCTGGGTACTGGTAAGCAAACTGGCTAGTAGTCGCTCTATTGGTAGAGGGCTGCAAGGGAATTTTTCCTGGCTACATAGTATACAGGTTTTTTACTTTTGCCTGCTCGCGGCTCTGTCAGTATTGATTGATTGATTGACTGATTGACTGAACATTTTCATTGTGTGAAGCGCATTGAGTTGCATCTTGTAAGAAATGCGCTATACAAATAAAATTTGATTTGATTTGATTTTGATCCTCCTCAAATGGAACCTTATCAGGGTGGTTCCGCTTCTGAAAACATTACAACAACATCAGAATGGCCTGGGGCGGTCCAGCACCGCGGTCTACAGAGCACACATATGCCCATGTCGGCATGGGTCCGAATCCGGCCCGTGTCCTGCTGACATGCTCTCTCTCTCCCTTCTTCTCCTTACTTTCCTGTCTATCTTCACTATATCTGTCCAACAAAAATATGAGTGGGACTGCCTAAATAACTTAAAAATAAATAAATAATAAAATATCATCACAAGACAGTTACAAAGGATTCTTCTCACAGGGAAAACACACAGAGGACCCCTCTCTCTCTCACACACTCACCATATATCTGAAACAGTGTTTCCAGCCTTTCACGTGGGCCAGCATGTCCTTTTGCAGGCAGGTCACCTGGCAGAGCTTACACTGGTAGTGGGGCGGGACAGACTTACTGGGGCTGCGGTACTCCCACACATACTGAAGACCTGCAGAGACAAATTGTTAGCCGAGAAGGGTGTAGTGTTGAATGGGAAAAAAGAGTAAGTAGTGTAGTGTTTAGAAGGCTCTGATGCTTACCTATGACAGGCTCTGTGACAGCCTTCAGTTGTTTGACGAGAGAGGGGATGGTCTGGATGGAGCCCCCTTTGGCGGTGAAGACTAGGAAATACACTCAGTAGTCAGTACAAGCACAGAATTACACACACAAACATCCCGGTGTAGATGGAATCTTGACCCTAACCACCGACAGGTGAGACCATAGGGCCCACGTCCAATCAGCTGATCACTAAACAGCTGCTGGCTGAAGAGCCTCATATCTCAGGTCAAACACAGCAAAGCATACTTCAAAAAGAAGATAAAGCTAACCCTTAATACAGGGTTAGAAGGCGGGTCAAAAACACATGTAGTGCAATTTAGAGGTCCTTTATTCACTGAACAACTGTTAGAAACCAAACCCCCTTATTGTCTGACACAGAGGCCTGCTGACTGGGAGCTGTAGTTCCCCTTTGCTCACCCTCACACAAGCCAGAGCTGGGCCACGGGACTACCACTCCCACCAGGCACTGCTCCACACCAACTCCTGCATGGACACGGGGTCTGTCCTCTTGGGAGGACACCCAGGTCTAACCCCCAACCTCTTTCCTGTAATATTCAAGGATGTCTCAAAACGGGGGGGACGGCGGTTGAAAATCATCATCAGTCGAAAGGTCATTAGACCTGTAGCCACCTCTATGAGCCATCTATAGGCCTCAGAGTAACATTGTATTCTGACATACGTTGCAATGTGAGAGGAGGAAACGGCGTGGCACAATGCTACTGTCGAAATTTATTTGTGTCCAATACTAATACACAGTTACAAAAATTCAACAAATGAAAACACCTCCAAAAGGTCGCACAAATTTAAACCCTGAGCTGCCAAATTCAATTCAATTCAACATTGAAATAGATGGAAGCTACAGTTTGTAGGCAGAGGGTTCCACTGGTGGAATGATAAACAAAACACTGCATCTACCAGGCTTTGTGGTAGGAAAAATGTGTTCAGTGTTTAACTACCCCACAAAGCGCTTTCAAATGTGATGGAATAGGTCACTCATCCTCCATCAATATATCACACTGACCTGTGTGCTGCGTAGCAGCCATTTCCCCCCAGAATGCTCACCATGAGGACACTTATTGTCCTGCACCAATATGGTCCTCCAGAGCAACAGGGGGCATTGTATACTGGCATGGCACAGATGGGTAGGTTGGATTTTCTAAAGTTGTTCAGTTTATAGTTTAGGACAATTGTTTCCTCATCATTAAACTGAAAAATGCTTTGTATTTACAAAAACTATGCAAATATCTGTCAGTGAGACCTTATTAAAAAAAGAAAGGGCCTAGTGGTCAGCCCCACAGCCTAGAGCTATGGACAGAACTCCACTGACCCAACCTCTCAGAGACAGTGTCACCCTTGGATATGCCTCCAACCCAATGAGCAGCCAGAGATGAGGCATCAGGAATTGAGTTCTCAGCTCCCAACCCCTATAGGCTAGGTGCACGATCTCACTACTTCCTGAAAGGCAACTGGTATGAACATATCCTGTCTCACTCTATTGGTTTAATTGATTAATCAGCTGTGCGGTAAACCGTTGGAACACACAGTGCACAGCTGATTAATCAATTAAACCAATAGAGTGAGACAGGATATGTTCATACCAGTTGCCTTTCAGGAAGTAGTGAGATCGTGCACCTAGCCTATTAGAGGCGGTGGTGTTGTGTGGAGGCGGGACTTACCTATGTCTGCAGAAAACTGCGGCTGCCTTCTCTGTCAAAGGAGGGAATAAACCCGAACGGGGGGGAGAGAGACACAGACAGGTATTAGTGACAGAAGAAGGCAGAGCAGAGAAGGAGAACTCCACATCCCATCCTTAAAAAGGAGAGACAAGACGTCATGGAGGAAATGTGGATGCATGACTCTTCCCCATGTGGAGCTGGGGAACTCAAATCAAAGTGATAAGAGTCTTCAAGTGACAGAAGTCTCAACAGTAGAGCTACAATGTCTGGACTAGGGTTGGTGGAACAGGTAGACACACTAGGTGACACCAAGTAGCCCAATTGAACTAAGGACATACTACAGTAATGGACTGTCTACCACAGGGCTTAAGTCTGTAATACTTAAGTCTGTTCAGGGTTTAGCACACACTCAATGACCAACCAACCATTGAGCCAAAGGGTATAGCGAGCGTAATTAAGTCATGGTGTTTAGAGCTCATAAGAGACCTCAATGCCACAACTTCGAGCTGCTATGACAGGCAGCCAACAGCAGAGAGAGACAGAAAGAGGAGACAGATGCCCCTGAGAATCACACCAGCCCTGGGTGTGCAATAGGGATTACTGGGGACTCCAATAACAAATCAGAGTACTATTACAGACATTAAAAGTCTAAAAGACATCTAAAGTGTCCTTTAGAGCCACTGTGTAACTGAAGCACTGCTTGTTCTCAGGGTCGGTACAGCAGACTGGGCAGCTCAACAGGCAGAGTTTTGAGAAACCAGATAGTTCCTGCCACTAGCCTGCTTCAGTCCAGAGACAGCTCGTTGGGAGTTCTCATCTGCACGCAGCTCAGTCTTTGGGGGGGGGGGGAAACGGCTTACAGAGGACAAAAGGATCCCAACAGCTGAAAGGTCACATTATAGTTTATAAGTGACTATAGGGTATGAAACAACATGATAAGAGTCACACAATGAAAATATCCTTGTTTTGGTTGTGAGCGAGAAAAGTAAAGTCGTTTGATCCACGTTAGGGCAGGGGTTGACGACCTGAGGATGAAACATTACCTTAAGCCCTCCATTAACACCCCCGTTGGCGTTTTTAAATCTCTTCTGTGGTGCAGGCCCAGAGAAGTTGGCGCTTTCCATTCTTCTGTGGGGAGACAAAGTCAAACATCACAAAACATCAATTGGCGGTTTGGGGCCTACAGGGTATATACAGGAATCTTGAGGTTAATTTCAATACCTTTCTAAGACTTTTTAAAGACCTTGTCAATATTTTTCCAGACCTCACCGCTACTTCGAGCTGTAACCGTTTACATCAGTGACACCTTTTAGTTTGCAATAGACTAGACCACTATCATACAACAGAATTTCCGTTTCTTTGTTTTTTTAATAAAACTAATAAATTCACGAACTTTAGGGGTGGTCTATCCAACTCCCCTGAAAGCACTGGGCCAGGGGTCCTGGGAGAGGGCAGGGTCGTGATAGAGTCTGGCAAGAGTGTGCGGTCACTGTGGTTAATGTGATGTTTGTGTGTGTTGATTTTTAATGTCACTAAAAAAGTCCCAGAAACTAAATTGACAATAGACCCTTACCATAGCCATGTAATTACTGGTATTAATTACACCTGTGTTTACCCTGCTTTGACACATCAACATTAGGGCTGCACGATTTGGGCAAAAAAATCGAATTGCGATTATTCTGACAGATATTGCGATTGCGATTTAATTTGCGATTATTAGTTTTTTAAATAAGTTTTAGTAAAGTGCGGCCATATCTCCGGCTAGGAAGGTCGTATCAACGTGAGTTTGTGTGTACGTCTTCGGGGGATTTTTTTCAGCGTCTTTGAGCCACGGAAAAGCGCTATATACATTTAATGAATTATTATTATTATTATTATTATTTAGGAGCACAAATTGGCTCCCGTCTCTAGCACCCCCACAGCCCGAGTTACGAGTGAAAGAACTAAACTTACATGAAACTTACGTTGGGTTGCTTTAAAGTCAAGCTTCAGTTTAAGATTCACTGTGTAATAGATGTGATGGAGCATTACTAACCTGACTCAGATGGTTTGTTTCACACAACCATCTAGGAAAGCTTCATTGGAAGCTGTTTGGAAAAGGGCAGGTACTTTCAAAAATACTTTGCATTGGATGAATCTGTCTATCACCTTCTATCATGGGCAAATTTCAGAGAGCATTACCACATGATACCATCAAACTGTTAACTGCTCTAATTCTAATGCAAGGATGAGAACTTCAAGATATGAATTGGAACAACATATTTATTTTATGTTTTTTTTTAAACAGCTGTGATTTTGTTTCTCTCAACAAGTGTCCAAATGTTTTAACAATTCCAATATGAAAATAAAATAGGACCTTTCTACAAACAAGGTTACTCAATTATGGCTCAGGAGCAGCATCTAAATATTGCACATACTGCAATCAAGTTAAATAAAGTGATAATAAAAATGTCCAGTAAAGAATAATAGGTCCTTTCTGAAAACATTGAAATAGATAAAGCTCTTCAACTCGTCGTAATGTTTGTGCACGGCTCGACCGCAGATCGGTTGTTGTTGCATACTCCACATGTTTCAGCTCCGTACGTGCGGGATGGAATCACATTATCTTTTATCCAGCGTTTGGATTCGTTTTTTAAACCCTTCGTTGCTCACAGTGTTAATAGACACCATGTCTTTAGCGAGGTAATGCGTGATGGAATTGGTTATTTCACGGTGCCTTCGTGAGCCCTTTTCATACGGTGTAACAGACGCAAACGACTCTAAAACACTAGTTTGCTTAACGTTAGACCGGGCTACGGGACTTCCACTTAAACTTCCACTTTCACTTAACTCTCCTTGCCTCTGGATGGAGCGACTGTTCCACGACAAGTTGTGCGCAACACCTGCTGTTGTTGCACATCTGTCGTCCTAAACCCGAAATACTTCCCTACAACAGAGCTAATCTAACGTTAGCTCAAAGCTAGCTAGCTTTTAACAGGAAAACATTCCTGAACACCAAAAGAAAACATGATATTAACGTCAGCTGATCTTGTATAACTTATAGACAATGTCTTTACCTAAGACTGTTAGCTAGCTAGCAGTAGCATCTAACACCTGAGGTAAAAAAGTTAGCTAACGTTAGCAAAACGGGTTTCAGTTAGCGAGCGATTAACTTAATAGCACTTGAAGCACAAATAATTTACATATGCCTACGCACTTTTCATTTTGGGCAATTATCTGGATTAGCTGACGTTTAGTGCTAACTAACATTACTGCTACGTTGAGTTAACTTCACTTACGTGTTGGTCGATTGCTGAGTGAACTGACTGTTCGCTTCGGGCTGTCACGCGCATGCAAATAGCGTCACGGAGAGCGGGAAGCGCGGCCTATGCACCAAGGGATGCTGGGTAGCGTAGTTCGTTTGCTCAAACTGATGTCACGTAACGTAGACGCAAGACGCATACCAACGTCATATCTGTTCTCGTAGCAGCAGAGTGGAGCAGCATCATTGGCCACACCTGTTGACATTGAAGGCAAGCCTGCGAATTATTGAGCTAGTGAAACTCCGTGAGATTTAATCATGAGCTGGCGTTGTGTTATATGCTTAGTATTCGTGGCTCTGTCTTTGAAAGTGCTTCTTGGACATATCAAGCAGTGGAGGCTCCTCCATAGAGGTGGAGGAGGCCTGGCCTCCCCAATAATTTGAGAGAAGAGAGAGAGATTGAAAAAAGCAATAATTATATTTTTTATTTTTTATTTATTTAACAAAAAAAATATTTTAAATTGTTTTATATTAATATTATTTATTAATATTATTTCCGTTTTGTTCATAAATATTTTCCATGGCTAAAACCCAATATTGCAATTGTAAAGCACCTACAGGCCAGAATCCCTATCCGTTTCTATTGAAGGAGGCCAGGCCTCCTGTCGAAAAGTCCAGGCCTCCTGTTGGAAAGTGGTTTCTCATAGAAGTCAATGTAATGCATTTTGTAATGCATGGCAATATGTGATTGGCCCATCACTGAAAATGGGTGGGAACAGGAGGCCTCTCCTCCGTCGTAGTACCTTTTTTACGCCACACGCGTGTATGAGTGCTGTTCTGCAGGATAAATATTAGAAATGAGTCCAGGGCTGAATGATTGACATTTTGTCAGGCAAAATGGATGTGAGAGAGGTACATGCAACAGGTGCTTGTGGTGGTGGCATGGGTCCGAATCCAGTGGGAGAGGAGGATGGGTTGAGTTAAGTTTTTTTTAATTGTTGAAATCCTGCAAGTTGAAATCCAGCAAGTTGGCTTGCTGATATAACTTTAATATTGGGACAAACCTGTGGAGTGGAGTCCTGGAGAGAGCATGCCGCCCCTCAGCTAAACCAGAGGTGAGTTGAACTAATCAGATGTCTCTACCAGTGTTACACCACTAGTTCTCAGTAGTAATAACACTCCATTGCATGTCTGTGTTTCTCAGCAGATGAAGCCAGCTGGAACCAGTACTGTCCTCACAACATTTAAACAAATAAATATTTATATTATATTGAATAAAACTACATTTGATAAAGAAACTGTTACGTATCTTTTTTATATGCTAAACGTGATTAAATTGATGATTACATGTTGAAGCTGTAGAAGAAGAAGAATGAAAAATGTAGGCTAAAAATTGTTTTTTAACCACATAATTATCAAATTCCTGCCTTTGACACATGTTCACTGGGCATTTATATTACATCCAAATGTCATTTCTCAACTTAATTATCAGGCAGGCTCATAGACTTACAGCAATGTCATTTCTTCAGGCAGGCTCATAGACTTACAGCAATGTCATTTCTTCAGGCAGGCACATAGGCTAAGCTCTGCACAATGAATTCCATCAATCAGAACTTTCTGATTGTAGCTTACACTCCAAATAGTATGCCTTTGGCCAGCACAAAGACAGATAAGAAGAACAGGGAACATTCCATTGCGAGTGAAGCGAGCAAGCGGAAAAAAATTGGCCTCCTCAATTCTGGAAGTCACCAGCCTCCACTGATATCAAGTCATGGTCGAAGTCCTAATTTCCATGTCACCTGTGGGGTAGATGGCTGTGCATCAGAATATAGAGTGTACAACTCTTTTTTCTACCACCTAAAACGCAAACACACAGAATGTTTGGCCAGTGGTCGACCACCAAGGCATCCAGTCTCCCCACGTTGATTCAACTAGGCTTAGTTGGCGCAGAAAATTATGATATCCAGATTTTTCGCGGCTGTGACACCTTGGATGGCGTGCAGGCGCCATCACCACAGCAAGAGGGATTGGATGAATGGCGCCAAGAGAATAGACAAGAGAATAATACAGGCGCCGAAATTCCATTGGAGGACACTGAGCATGGCAGGGATCTGGAACCGATGCAAATTGAGAATCCAGAAAACATGGTGAGATTCATTTATAGCAATATCTAACCTAAAATGTGTTTGCCCTAGTTTCCATGTTTTTTACTAGAGGGAATGTGGGTAACTGACAGACTTATTTGGTTATGGATGATGTTATGGAACACGTAGGCCTACTTTTGAGTTGGTTATGGATGATGTTATGGAACACGTAGGCCTACTTTTCATATTCCTTTTTTGTTTGTTTTTTAACTTCTACTCAAGTATATATTTGAGCCAGTAATCTATTTTTTACTTCACTACATTTCCTGCCTTGGTAGGTTAAAAACGTCACATGTTCGCCAATAAGTATTTTTTATTTTGTTGTCAGACACCTACAGCTCCTGGAGAGCAGAGGAGAACAGAGGAGAGCAGAGGAGAGCAGAGGAGAACAGAGGAGAACAGAGGAGAACAGAGGAGAACAGAGGAGAACAGAGGAGAGCAGAGGAGAGCAGAGGAGAGCAGAGGAGAGCAGAAGAGAACAGAGGAGAGCAGAGGAGAACAGAGGAGAGCAGAGGAGAGCAGAGGAGAACAGAGGAGAGCAGAGGAGAACAGAGGAGAACAGAGGAGAACAGAGGAGAGCAGAGGAGAGCAGAGGAGAGCAGAGGAGAACAGAGGAGAGCAGAGGAGAACAGAGGAGAACAGAGGAGAACAGAGGAGAATAGAGGAGAGCAGAGGAGAGCAGAGGAGAACAGAGGAGAACAGAGGAGAGCAGAGGAGAACAGAGGAGAACAGAGGAGAACAGAGGAGAGCAGAGGAGAACAGAGGAGAGCAGAGGAGAGCAGAGGAGAACAGAGGAGAACAGAGGAGAACAGAGGAGAGCAGAGGAGAACAGAGGAGAGCAGAGGAGAACAGAGGAGAACAGAGGACAACAGAGGAGAGCAGAGGAGAACAGAGGACAACAGAGGACAACAGAGGAGAGGAGAGCAGAGGAGAACAGAGGAGAACAGAGGAGAACAGAGGAGAGCAGAGGAGAACAGAGGAGAACAGAGGAGAACAGAGGACAACAGAGGACAACAGAGGAGAGGAGAGCAGAGGAGAACAGAGGACAACAGAGGAGAGCAGAGGAGAGCAGAGGAGTGCAGAGGAGAACAGAGGACAACAGAGGAGAACAGAGGAGAGCAGAGGAGAACAGAGGAGAACAGAGGAGAACAGAGGAGAGCAGAGGAGAGCAGAGGAGAACAGAGGAGAACAGAGGAGAACAGAGGAGAACAGAGGAGAACAGAGGAGAACAGAGGAGAACAGAGGAGAACAGAGGAGAGCAGAGGAGAACAGAGGAGAGCAGAGGAGAACAGAGGAGAACAGAGGAGAACAGAGGACAACAGAGGAGAACAGAGGAGAGCAGAGGAGAGCAGAGGACAACAGAGACAGTCAGGTGTGTGTGTGTGTGTGTGTGGAGAAAAAAAAACGTTTGGATTTTTGGCTGATGGGCGGAGCCTGACAGTCCTAGTTTTGGGGAGAGCTTGATCAGTAACAGATGTACAGACCATCCTAATAATATTTTGTGTGAATGATATACATCACTTGTAAGTACACAATGTCTTCTATGTAGTGCTATGCATTTAACCTTCTTCTGCTGTAAAAGTCAGAAGACACTGAGATTACAAAACAGTAACACAACTGTAAATGTGACATGGTTATTCGTCTGTAGGCTTTAATTGTTGAATCTCTGGAATCACAGTTTTTGCAGTGTGAGAGGTTGATAGGAGCAGGCCGACAGTAGTTGCTGAACTGAAGCCTATAGTTCACTCCAGAGAAGGGCCCCAGGTTTTTCCTCTAGTAAAAAAGGCTCAGAGCAAGCCTAGCTAATAGACCATTGCTAGCAAACTACATATTGTATATATTGTTCTGGCTACCGTCTTTTAGCGTTGGAAATGCATGCTGGGTTGTGTGATGTTTTATGATATTGTTATGGTCGTAGTTTTTAGTACCTGCGGCCTCGTACCCACAACCGAATCACAGCCGTGCTGATATTCAGTATAACAGCACTCCCTCTTGTGTGATAATATTAACAACTTTATTTGTATAGCGCTTTTCCTGCAAACGTTGCAGCTCAAAGTGCTTTAATCATTATATAATCTTAATTTAATTAATAATCTTAATTTAATATTGCTTAATCATCTAATTGCAACCTGCACAACATTCTGCACTACCTGACTATACTTGAAATGCAATGTAGGTTTGTAATGTGATTGTGACATCTATTGATTATGAATCAACTTGACCTGTAGGTTGCAACATACGATGCTAATACTATACTATATAGACTAAGTCTAATAATACATCTGAGAAGGGCCAATTCCCCTGCATGTTAGACAAACAATGCTTTCGGCCTTTTGTAGTCCATCAAAAGTTGCTGGCTAGTTCCACATAGGCTATTCTACAGTAAACCCATGCACCCTTGGAAAGCTGCCCATCGACATCTACAATAACATAAACATATATATGTTAAATATCTGTCTAATCAATGGCAAATGAGGCGAAATCAGCTAGAAGTTGATGCAGTGGTTCTGTCTGTCAGGACATCCAATAGTCGCCATGGGCAACAAGCCAAACCTCAGAGAGAGCAACAACCCGCTGTTGTTGTTCTGCTTCTCTTTGTTTTCTGTACAATGCCCTTGAGTTTGAGAAAGGCGCTTTTTAAATCAAATCTATTATAATTTATAATATATATTATATTATAATGATATTATAATATAATTATTATTCTATCTACAGTGTTTTTGCGGGAGAAGGGAAAGCAAGCAGAGCGCACTGAGCGATTTGCGCAAGACCTGTATTAGGATGCGTTCGTAAATTCGCTCTGTACAGCACTCATGGAATGCCTCTTGTCCAATCAAATTACTTGGTTTCTTTATGACGTTGAACCCAGTGTGCACTCCGGCGCTCTCAGAGCAAATTTGTCAAAGCAGGTAGCTTTCGGACTGTTGCTAGGGCAACAGTAACACTAACCCAGACAGCACTGTGTGGACCAGTGTTATTAGTTGTGTGAAAAAAAAAAAAAAAAGCAGATATATACAGTATTAGTAGTATATATAGTATTAGTACTAATATATTGCAAAAATGGCTTTAGATTTTTGATGAATCTGTAATTATGAGTCAACGACAGGTTTTGCAAGGTAAGATCGGCTAAGTAGCCTGTCCACATTCTCATGACTGTTTTGGTTGTGTTTGAAATGGAAAGTTAGATACGAGCTAGGTCTGTCTTAACTTTAATTACCTACAGCTTTAATCATTAACATAACACGCAATACAATACAACTCATATACAATGGATATACATCACTCATATATACATTACTCATATACATCATAGAGATATAAAAAACATTTAATCTTTGCAGTTGAAATAAATATGAATAAATCATCCATTGATTATGACTTTTCTTTTGCAGTTTTTGAGCAGTACCAGAAAGCAAGGACACAATTTGTGCAGACAATTGCTGAAGTTGCAACAAGACCGCAAAACATAGAAACGTTACAAAATGCAGGTACGTTGGCAGGAAGCTTCCTCTTTAAGTGGAACATCTTGAGATGCAACTTTCGGACGCCCTGGTCGTCTGCCTGAGGGACTTCGACCCCGGGGTGAAGGAGGGCGCGGCCTGGGCCCTGGGGTACATCTAAGAATCCAGAGAAGGTAGGGACATGGAGTGGGAAGGGATATTGGGGAAGGTTAGGAAGACGTTAGGGTTCTGGAGGATGAGAAGGCTGAAGCTTAGAGGGAAGGTGGTGGTAGTCAATGCACTCTTGATGTCCAAATGTGTGTATGTAATGGGTGTGTTGGATGTGCCAGAGAGAGTGGTTAGGGAGGTTGAGAGGATGGTGAATGAGTTTGTATGGGAGGGGAAAGGGATAAGGATTGCACGGGAGGTATTAGAGAATGAATGTAAGGATGCAGGATTGGGGTTGATGAATCTGGAGGTGAAAAAGAAGGCTATGAGGGTGAAAAGGATGGTGAAGTATCTATATGGGGATAGAGAGTTTACATGGGAAATATTCATGGCTGAGGCCATCAGTAAGAGTGGAGGGTGTGGGGAGAGTGGGGTGTATATGAAGATGAAGAAGGAGATGTTAGAGGGAGTAGTACCTTTCTATAGGGAGGTTTTGGAGGCATGGGGGGAGTTTCTACAATGGGTATCTTATGAATGTGAAAATGTGAGACAGGTGTGGGAGCAACCAGTGTTTTTAAACCCAAGAATAAGATATGAAGGGAAGGAATTGTATAGGGCAATGATGAGGGCTGGGTTGGGAAAGGTGAGGGATTTGGTGTATGAATTTGTACCCGGATTCATGCCTGCAATGATGGTGGTGGATGCAGTAGAGGAAATGGGAGATGAGATGTGCGAGGGGGCAGCGAGGAATATGTTAGAAAAGATTAAAGAAGGAATGCCAGTGGAGTGGAGGGCAATGGTGGATAGGGAAGTGGAGGAAGAAGGGAAGAGAAGAGGTAGGGTTCTTTATAGGTGAGGGGGATGTCAAAATTAAAATGGGAGATGTGAAGACAAGGATGATATACAGGATACTGAGGAAAGGGAAGGTGAGGAGGCCGGCTGCAGAGAAAGTATGGGAGAGAGTATTTCCAGAGATGAGGGTGGGAAGGGTATGGGAGAACTTGAAGGTGAGGTGGAACTCCATAGAATGTGAGGAGATGGATTTTTTACTGAGGCACAACAGGATTTTTAACAATGTTATTATCAGCAAGTTTGAGGCAAATGTTGATAGGATGTGTGATGTATGTGGGGAAGCAGCAGAGACATTTATGCACCAATATGTGGAGTGTGGGAGATTGGGGTTATATATGGAGAAGATTAAAGAGTTGATTAGTGGAAACTGGGAAGGAGGGTATGTGGAGGAGATGGATTGGAAGGAGTTGTGGTTGTTTGGGGTGGTGGGTAAGAAGAAAGGGTGTAATGTGAATTTGCTGAATTATGTATTGAGTCACGGGAGGTATGCGATCAGGCTGAGAAGGAATGTGGCTCATTATGAAAAGAGGGTGGTGGATGTGTGGGAGGTGTTTAAGGATCTGGTGAGAAGGGATGTAGGTATGATAAGGATGTATGTGGGGAAGGAGAAATTTGAGAAGGTGTTTGGGGAAGGGAGCACATTTATAACTGTGGGGAAGGATGGAGGGTTGGTATATGATTTTGAATGAATTGTTTTGTTTGTTTGTTTTTTGTTGTTGGTTTGAATTGATGCTTTTATTATTTTTGTTGGTTTGAACGTTGGGTTTTCTTATTTTATTGGTTTCTTTGAGTTTGAGATAGGGGGCTGATGCCTACCTATGTGTACATAATGTAAATTATAAAAGTGGTATCGACCGCTGCTATAGTATTTATTCGTCATTTTAAATCGGTGGTTCAAATCCTTCTTCAGACACACTTTTTACTGCATTTCGTTGTCTGAATCTAATCTAAAATCTCATCTAAAAAAGTATGTAGGCTATAAAATTATGGTGCAGGCTAATTTACAAGAACTGACACGATTCCAATGGTGTTTGAAGCCTTTGCATGAAATCTTCGGTTAAATGTAAAAAAATAAATAAATCACTTATTCAAGTCTCGAACTCGCAACCTTCGGAACTCTAGCTGGTTGCCTTAACCACTGCACCAGCCAGACCGCTGTGTCAAAAGCAATGAAAGTTAATAGACATACCTATTTATTTTATTTTATTTTTTACACTTTTTAATTTATTTATCTATCGATCTATCTATCTATCACAATTTCAAAATATCAGGTTATCTATCTATCGATCGATCACACTTTCAAATTATCAAAATGTATCCGGTTTATCAAAATAACCCGTTTATATATGAAAACACATATAATGCTATCGCGTCTCCACAGGCTAAAGTACAACTACACTCATATCCTCAACTTATGTCCTAATCACACTACTGTCATACAAGTCGTACCTTCTCCTTGACATGGACATACACACCTGCTACCTTCTTTGAAAGAAATCGCGATTTATTCAGTGAAAACTAGTACACCATTCAACATAGCATAACAATAGCATAGCATTCGCGGACACAGTCAGGCAATGCACCTAGCACAACAATAGCATAGCATTCGCGGACACAGTAACATAGACAGATAGACAGCTAGACAGCTAGACCGCTAGACAGATAGACAACTAGACAACTAGACAGCTAGACAACTAGACAGCTAGACAGCTAAACAGCTAGACAGCTAGACAGATAGACAGCTAGACAACTAGACAGATAGACAGCTAGACAACTAGACAGCTAGACAACTAGACAGCTAGACAACTAGACAGCTAGACAGCTAGACAACTAAATAACTAGACAACTAGACAGCTAGACAACTAGACAGCTAGACAGATAGACAGCTAGACAGCTAAATAGCTAAACACCAAGACAGCTAGACAGCTAAACAGCTAAACAACTAGACAACTAGACAGCTAAACACCAAGAGCTAGCTGTCTAGTTGTCTAGCTGTCTATCTGTCTAGTTGTCTAGCTGTCTAGCTGTCTAGCTGTCTAGCTGTTTAGCTGTCTAGCTGTCTAGTTGTCTAGTTGTCTAGTTGTCTAGCTGTCTAGCTGTCTAGCGGTCTATCTGTCTAGCGGTCTATCTGTCTAGCTGTCTATCTGTCTATGTTACTGTGTCCACGAATGCTATGCTATTGTTGTGCTAGGTGCATTGCCTGACTGTGTCCGCGAATGCTATGCTATTGTTATGCTATGTTGAATGGTGTACTAGTTTTCACTGAATAAATCGCGATTTCTTTCAAAGAAGGTAGCAGCAGTGGCGGATACAGAAAGTGGCTGATGGGTAGGCCTGGAAAAATCTGGGTGGGCCTGAGTGAAACTCATCACCGCACGTTTTAGACCTATGTATAAGCAGCCAGATGGATGGAACACAACCGGGCTCGCGATCATAGGCGCCGATTTATGTTTCTGCCCGTGGGTGCTCGAAACATTTGGGTACGACCAACACGCATGCACACACGCAAAATATTCGCAGGGACTGGAGGAGATCACTATGCAGACCATGAAACGAACAGAAAATAAATAAAGTACCTGTCTACCCAATGCAACGGACAGCCAAACAAGTTATTATAATACACACACGCAAGGCATTCAAGCGCACGCAATTCAATGAATTAACCAATAACCATCAACTATGGAGGACCAAGTCTGACAGAATTAACAATACATATATAGGTACATAAATGAATGTATGAACAAATAAATGAACGAATACACACTAGGATCCTCTGTGATATTCCTTGAGCAGACAATTCCGCAGTTTCCACAAAGCCTACTGCTCGTTCTTTAATTACCCCTCCATGAATGAATCGAATACAGACAGCAACTAGCTCGCGCTTGGATAGATCTTTATACTCATCCGCAAGTATGGCATAATATGTGGATTGCTCATGCAGTTCAGACTTTATCTTTCGAATTAGCAGTGAGGCTGCAGCCTCAAGCAGCTCATCCTGAATGTGATGGCTTAGGAGCGTGGCATTTCGAGGCAGTTCCTTCAGTCTATTTTCAATTTCTGGATCATATTTTGACATGAACTTGAATAGCTCCAAGAAATTACCTTTATTGAGCGCCTCTTCCGTTTCTCTGTGACCTCTAAGTGGAATTTCCAACTTGGCACACAACATAGCAATGTCTAACACAACTTTAACGTGTTGCCGGTTTCGCTCTATGAATGAAACGGCATCACCGTGCATTTGATTTAACACTGTCCCACGGCTTTGGGGTCCATGGCTTTGCCCATCCAACTTGGTGAGGGCAACAGCATGCGGCTGGCTAGACTCGTGTTTGTCACAGGCCTGCCGGAGACGTTTCCAATTTTTGTATCCATCTCTTATAAAAGTGAACTCCGTGTGCGCCTCTGGGAAATGTCGACACACTTTACAAAAAATAGCGTCTCTTTCTTTACAATATTCCATCCACTTGAACTTCTCGTACCAATTTCTACTGAAGGAGCGCGATTTCCCATCTATTACAGTGGTAGTAGGGAATGTTACCAGCTTTGGTTGAGTGGCTGGTTCCTCCATGGCTGACAGATCCGACGGTGTAGTCCTACCAGTTCTTCACAAGCCGGTGGCAATGACGGTCGCAAGACAAAACTATTCACATTACAGTTAGTTAGTGAAAATTAAACTTTAAAAATATTTTATTATTTAAAAATATGTATTTTTATGAATCTGACTGGGTGGGCCAGCTGTCAATCTGGGTGGGCCTAGGCCCACCCAGGCCCACCCATAGATCCGCGCCTGGGTAGCAGGTGTGTTTATGTCCATGTCAAGGAGAAGGTACGACTTGTATGACAGTAGTGTGATTAGGACATAAGTTGAGGATATGAGTGTAGTTGTACTTTAGCCTGTGGAGACGCGATAGCATTATATGTGTTTTCATATATAAACGGGTTATTTTGATAAACCGGATACATTTTGTGAATATATATGGTTACTTTCTCGCCTGAAAACATATTAAAACTTCATAAAATGACTAACACTTGTAGAGCCAAATTAAAGCTTTTCGCTAATGGCGGCCAAAACGGAGGTTTCAAAAACACTCGTGCGCGTGCCAGCTGGTCGTGACGCGTTAGGCCGCACCCCCGGCAGCTTTTGGCAAGCGGCAGGTTTTGGCCTGACTGTGCCTCTAGGTAATTACAGTATTCATTTGAAATGCTAGCCAAATTAATAATTCCAAGTAATTAATTATAAACAGTATTTTGACCCCTATACCTGTTATAATAATAATAATAATAATAATAATAATAATAAATACATAATACATAATAATAATATTAATAATAATAACAATGAAGTGGACATTATGATCTGACTTACATTGATGTTGTCTATTTGCTGTAGTGATCAAGGCTGGGCAGATGCTGATATTGCTCCAAGTCTAGACATGCACAATAAAAATGATGTTCGAGTTTGGATAAATTCTCTGAATTTTATTACATACAGTATATTACTAATATTTCAGGTGTCTGAATTGATTTTACATCTATTAAAAACAAAAGTGCCCAAGAATACAAATAACTACATTTTGAGGGAAAAAAATGGGTTTACTTATATGGAGTTCTTTCTTACAAGCTGAATTCGATAAATTAATTGGTGGACCTTCAGAATAAATACCATTATATATCTTTAGGCTATCATATACGGTATATTTTATTTTCTCCCAGATAATACATAACTATACAGACCAAACAAATACTTGTAAATGAATAAAATACATCTGAAAATAAAGTGCATCTCATACTATTCTTCATAATCATAATCAGGATGAGTGTTAACTGTCATGAACATTTTAAACAATTCTACAATGGACTTCATCCATCAGGAAAATATGCCTGCGGTCTCACGTAGACAAGTGGGACAAGTCCCTTGTAAGTGTGCATGTATGTTTCTTCACAGACCAGGGTTGACTAACTTAACTACTCCTGAACGTTAACTTGATTACAGCAACATACAGAACACCTTAGTGATCAGGTTATCAACGGGTTAACAGGGTAAACAGTAGAAAACAGGATCTTATTCCCTTTTATCAGAAGGTAGTAGAACTAACAGTCACATAATAATAACAATTATAGAAACCAATCTCTGAACAGTTAGAGAATCACAATAAATGGAATGATTCATGTATCAACTATGTATGTTTGATACATTATCGGTAATTTGATTACTGCAAATATTCCAGTTATGTACCAAAACAACAGACAACCGCATATTCACCAACAGTATTCCTTAAATCTATAGTGCCATATGAATGACCTTGACCTATCACAACGTGTAGCTCTCAGATATATGGTGGTATTAATCAACTCCATAACATTGGAAAACATCGCAGGACATTACTGTATATTGAACAATTACTCTGTTGTAACACTAGAGGGCAGTATGTTCACACAGTCCCCTCATTGAGTAGTAATGCACTGCATGAGATTAAGAACTTGCATATTGTCACAAAATGTTCCACCTGAATTGTGTTAACTGTTCTCTAAGAGTAGATCAAATGTTTGATATCTCACACCCACTGACAAACATTCGTCAATCATTTGCATACGTGTGTTGTGTGTTTGATAAGATGACAGAGAGAAAGAGATTCTTAAATCCAACAAGTTACAGATAGAAATCTTGAAGAGTGTATTAAAACGATTGAATCTCTGGGTCTGACATCTTAAATCCTTAACCTATGAGGCAAATACAGACCTAAACCTAGACTCTGATCAACCTATGTGTTAAAAAAAACGTGTGGTTACATGGATAATCGTTTGCATGAAGTACTGTAGACTATTTTGACAACACAGACATATTCATCTCAATACCTTCTAAGGAACCAAAGTGAATAAGGAATTTGTAAAAAGCTTGATGCAGAAACGAGTAGCTGCATGTGTCTGCAGAGCCGGAGAACCAGTTTGGGAACTAGGGTCCTAGACTTGCGGTCCTAAACCTGCGGATACTGAGAACCCTAACCCAAACCCTAACCCTAAGGTCTAGGACCCTAGAACTAGCGTCCTAGACTTGCTGTCCTAAACCTACGGGTCCTCAAACTGCTGTTGGCTGGTGCTCCGGCTCTGCAGACACATAGTAATTGGCAGAAACAGAGACAAACAGTAACGGTGGCCATATCTGACTTCTTGACGGACAAGTCTACTCATAGCCACTCAGCCCTTTTGCAGTACACATCATAACACATCTTCACAGGAAGTCAATATGCTACATCCAATTCCACCTGCATTCCCTTTTTTGAAAAAACTAAACATACTTGCCTGTGAGATAACGGTAAGAACGGGACGACTAGAGTCAAAATATTTCTGTATCATCTATTTCTCAAGATATGTACAGTAACGTTTTTACTGTCTGTAGCAGTGTGGTTTGATTAGATGATCGAGTCGCAAAGGGATTTGCTCTCCAGTTTAACAAAACACAATACTGTACAGTATGTAAAGGTAAAACGCTGTTTCATATTCTATTTCTTTCCAGTCTGGGTTCTCCCTAAGCTGACCTTCACTGAGTACAACTGGCACAGCAGAAGTTATCCTCTCTAGGAATGGGGACACCAAACCTCCCTCCCTCCCTCCCTCCCTCCCTCTAACACACACACATACATACACAGGCTCTCACACGCGCACACACACACACACACACACACACACACACACACACACACACACATACACTGAACCATCACACACAGACGTACAGTACTATTAAATGTAAAATCTGCTCTGCTGTGTGTGTGTGTGTGTGCATGTGTGTGTGTGTGCATGTGTGTGTGTGTGTGTGTGCATGTGTGTGTGTAGGCTGCAGAGTAGGCCTGTGTTGGAGGCTGGTGGCCCTCCTGTGCAGCAGAGATAAGACTAGCAGCTTAGCTCTGTCAAACCAGCTTTCCTCTCTGAAACAGGACCGCCAACGTGCCACCACCTTCCAGAAGAACCACCCCCAAGACACACTCAAGGTTGTTTCTTTCCTACACCCTTGCTCTGGCTGAACAGCAGAACAGGGAGTGATACTGTATGACAGCCGATGATGAACATGCTAATCTGGCTATGGTAATTAATCAACTGAGAGAGGGGGATGTGTGTTGGGGGTAACATTAGCAAATATCTCTCAAAGTCAGTTGTCTTTTTACTTGTATCGTAGCAAATATTTTGTGATTTTGTGTTGTGGTTTTCTTGATCCAAGAGCATGCCGTGGTTTTTTGATTGATACCTTCTGTTTGTTGTCTTGTAATGATTAAGGCCTCGCCACACTAGTCTGCTGTGTCCTTTAACTACGGGTTGAGACAAGGTTTTCTCTATGAGAACCATCGTCTGTTTGACAGGCGACGGAGATGACGACGGTCTGTACGTGGTCGTTATGACAACGGTCTGTACGTGGTCGTTTGTCTTTTTTTTTTTTTCTACTTTTTCTAACTGACCTAAAAGTCTGTTTGTCCTTTTTTCCGCTAATTAGAAATGAGGATGCGTTGCTAGGTTGTTACACAGATCAGATCAGACACTGACATCATACCGTTTGTTTTGTGACAGACCAGTGTGGCTGGGGGCCCTAGACAGAGACAGAGACAGAGGTGTTTGGTCAAGATAGGAAACAGAGTAAAATTGATTTGGTTTTTCACAGTATTCAGCACGTTTTGATCGGTAAAGCACTTTTTTCGCTATTTTTTGTTGTCATTATTATATATATATATATATATATACACACACACACACTCACATACCACAAGACATGCATTCATGAATCCATACACACACAGATCTGGTATAGATATAATACATGTTGTGGAGTGTTATCTTATACTGTATACTGTACAATAGAAAATCACCATAAAAGCACCTTTACTATAGTTTAGCTCTCTCTGGGTTTAAGATCAGAGTCAATAAACCATGTTGATTTTCTTTTTTCGAAAACTGGAATGTTCCTTTGTAAGTGCTTGACATTGTTGCATTGTTCTGGAACTCCAAAAAGGCATCTCAATTCCGATTACCCCCCCCCCGCCCGCCCCCCAGTAACCAACGCTCTTGGGCAAGAGGATCACAGTTTGGGGGGGGTGCTACCTGTACCAGTAGCCATCTTATCAGGCAGGGCACCAGAGCATAACGGCCCTGGGGCCACCGCAGCGCCACTGCCAACCTTCCGGCCTTCTCCAGACGAAGCCTCAGACTTTCCTGCCGCGGCACCCTGCTTCTCCTCCACCGTCTTGGGCACGTCCTTGGCCTTGGGCGTGCCCTCCTGGCACCCGAGCTTGATAGGCCCCAGGACGTTCTTGGCCGCCGTGGTCAACTGGGTGACGAAGCTGGCCTTGTCGCCGGGGGAGACGGGGCGGGACTTACAGAGGTAGGGGCCGCAGAGGGAGGGGGCGACGGCCGTGGGGGAGGGGGAGGGGGACGGAGAGTGCTCCTCCACCACCTCCAACCGACACTTGTCCTCCCAGTCCAGAGTTCCACGGTAGCAGTTGACAGGGCCCAGGCCCTGCCTCACCTTCCCCAGGGACAGGGGCTGGCCGTGGGGGGGGACGGCGGGAGCCAGGGTCCTGGCTGGAGGTTTGGGGCTTTTGGGGCTCCTCAGCCCCAGGTCTGAAGTTCTGTCGTTGCTCTCGGCTCCACCCTTTCTCAGGCCCTCTCCAATCGCACCTGGTCCTTTGGTAGCCTTGGACAT